>NW_026136718.1:1454412-1474412 GCF_905237075.1 Dicentrarchus labrax | reverse complement strand
CGCCAGAGAGACATTAGAGAGACATTAGAGACATTAGAGAGACATTAGAGACACCAGAGAGACATTAGAGAGACATTAGAGAGACATTAGAGAGACATTAGAGACATCACAGCTCGTTCAGTTTACTGTTTCGTGTCGCTGCCTCGAGCTAACGTCGGAGCTTGGAGCTGCTCACTGTCGGGACTGAAAGGTGGATCGGAGTCTTTACCTTCTCTGGCGGCGGCGATCAGCGGGTACGCCAGCTGATCTTTGAAGATTCGGGACAGTTTGCTGAGATCTTTAAAAGCTGCCGCTGCACTTTCTCCTGAACAACGACAGAGACATTTTATTTTAGAGTCGTTCACAGGAGCTGCCGGCGTCACGTCGAGCGATCGGAGCTCTACCTGGCCACTCGTCCGTCACGTAGCTGGAAGGGTTCAGACACAGTTTGCGGACGGCGTCGACGGTCTGGTTCACCTTCAGAGTGGCTGCAGATCCAACAGAGAGCACGAGGCTCAATGTGAGCCGTTTAAACTTGTTTTTAATGCTTTAAGAAATGAAACTGATCCTATAAGAGCTAAAATAAAAGTGATGTGATGTAAACGGACCGTTGATGACGAGCACCGGGCCCATACACACCGCCACCACCATGGCCAGGCTGTTGTCACACAGAGGATGAGTGTACTGCAGCTTGTAGACGCCAGCGGCCGACCGCCACCCTGCAGGCATCTCTCCGGCCTTCATCTCGCAGCCCTGAACACACACACACACACACACACACACACACACACACGCTGACATCATCCCGTACCTGCGTGATGTCACTTCACACACCTGTCCGAACCTCACCTGAGGAACGAAGCCGGTTTCCAGCATCAGCAGGTTTCCGGCCACCATGACGGCGTCGCTGGGGCTCGCGGTTTGTGCCGAGTGGTAGAGGAGCTCCAGGGAGAGCGGAGCCTGACCCTCCTCCGCCTCGCTGCACAGCATCGGCTCCCAGCTGGAGGCCGAAGGCTCCGAGTCCGACGCCTCAGCCGCCTCCTCGAGCTCCGCCGCCGTCACCGCCGCTGGGTCGCTGGGCTGTTTGTCACAGAGACGTTCAAATACAACAAAAGTGTTCGCCTGGACTTTAAGAAACATTTGAGTTAAATGATCTTCTTCCACCTGGTTGGACGTCCCGGCTGCATCCTGCGGGTTCTGCTCTGTCCTCTGGGCCTCGGCGGCGGCAGAGGCGGCGGCTGTGGCGGCGGCAGATTCTGGCAGGATGACGCAGATGAGATCTCCGGAGACGATGCCGCAGGACGACAGAGTCTGACCGGAGTCTGCCAGAAGCTCGGAGCCGTTCAGAGACAAACTGAACTCTGTTTCTGCACTGAGAGAGAAACAGGAAGCAGTTTCACCTCAGAGGAATCAAATAATCTGTTTCTTCTGGTTCCTACAACCGATGTTTGTTTACTGTGAGTTTCACCAAACTCTACAGAAAGAAATGCAGTTTTTACTTTCTCCTGCAGAAAGAGAGGTAATAAGTCTCCACACCAGCAGGTGGCGACAGTTCAATGTAGGTTTGCTCGCTCTAAATCAATAATCATTAACATGGTCCCATCCTCAGTGTGTTTTATAAGCTGCTGTATAAATAAAGCTCAACTTACTTACTGCAATAAAACTCTGAATTCATCCATGACTGAGAGAAACAATCCCAACAACAATAAACATACAGTTTGTTCTTCTGCCTTTTAATAATAATATTGATTATTAAGTCCAGAACTGTCTCTGAGTCCCGTCTGACCTGAGTCCGTGAGAAGACAGAACCGTGTCCTTGATGTGATCTATGAGCTCCTTTAAACTGGGTTCTCCTCCCGGTAACTCCACCCTGATGGTCCGCCTGCCGATCCGAACCCGCAGCTTCATCCTGAAGACGAGAACATCAACCAGATCGACACGTTACACACAGATATCATCTTATTCGTGGTTGTCGGAGGATGGAAGTTGCTCTAAGAGGTGATAATATTATGTAGAGTTATTATAGTAGACATGTTTTTGAGCTTCTGTGTTGTTTTATCAAGTGTTTTTATATATATGAATATTTTTCCCCCTAAACTTTAGTTAAAAGTAAATATAGTTTGGTGGAAAGATTCCTGTTTCTACATCAATTATATTTCTTGTCAGCAGTGTCCACATACTTTTGTCCACATAGTATACCTGATATTTTACTTTCTTCTATTATTACAAACATTATGTTTTTTTAGCACCATAGCTCAAAAACAGTTACAACACTTAAAATGAGCTGAAAAATGAATGAAGTTTGGTGCAGAGATTTAACTGAATCATGTTTATATTTCCTAACTTTAAAATGGTTTAAGTTTGGTGGAAAGAACATATTTGAACCTTTTATTATCTAATACTGCTCTCATTAGTGTCCACATACTTTTGGCCGTGAAGAATATCTGATCTGTTGTTTTTACACAGAAACAGAAGTGAAACCAGTTTCTCTCTCTAACACAAACAGAATGACATGTTTCACTAAAATGGTCAGAAATATGAATGGAGTCTGGTGGAGAGATTCAGATATTTATATTTACTATAATTGTTCATTATTGTGTATAAAGTTATCCTGTTGTTTCTGGGTGAAAGTTAAAATAATACAAATATAAAAATCCATCATGAATCAGCGTTTTAATTTTCTGCTGCGTCATTAACGTTGCTGGTTGTTTTAGTTTTTATTTTCCGTTAAATAACGTTAAAATTTAAAGTTTAAACATTTACACAAAATAAAAACAAATACATTCACTAAATATTATGAAATAAATAAAATAAAACAGTTAATCAAGAAATCAGACACAACTTAATATAAAGTTTTGTTATTTGAGATTAAAAATTTAAAATGTTTCGTTTTCGTTTCTGAGCGTTAGCTGTTAGCATTAGCTGCTAGCTCACCGCAGCGTTAAACAACCGTTAATTTAACCGACAGCGGTCCGTAGCTGCACAGACAAACTGAGGAACACTTACATGAGTAAATACTGAGTTTATATCCACCGGTTTTATTCGGTTTCTCTGTTAAATCGCACTCATTTCGCTGTAAACACGAACCGGGAGCGACACACCGACACACACACGGTACTTCCGGTGCTCAAAATCTATATTTTCACAATAAAGCTGTGTTAGCTTGTTTCAAAGGGCTTTTTAAAAAAATATTATTATTTCTTTAAATCTTATATTTTATATTTTATATTTTATATCTTATATTTTATATTTTATATCTTATTATTGAGCCTGAGGGGAACAGTAGCCCCAAAAAAACTCAGTTGTCATGAGATGGTTTTGTTGTTATTTATTTAACTTTATTCACAAACATGTAAACAGACAGAAATCATTAAACGAGATAAATAAATGTGAAGAATTGTTTTCTTTTTATTACAGTAAGGGAGTAATTTAATCTAATATATATATATATATGCAAGCAGAAGGATCAAACTGTTGATATAATACTGATTTGTTTTAGTAAACAAACCAAACAATATATTTTCATGTAAAAGGTTCAATATAAACAATATAATATACTGGGAAATAAAATATATAATCAGTTGTTTTCATTATTATTATTTTTCTTTTCTTTAATTGATCAAGTACAATGAACAAATATACATAATAAAAGAAAGGGAATATAAAAAAGAACAATACATTTAAAATAAAAAACAAGGTAAAGAAACAGATATTTAAATATAAACACATTTTTTATGAGAGAAAACTATATGTTTTATTTTGAAGGCCACTCGTAGGACTTCCGGAGTGTTTCCTCTAAACGTGACTACATTTATTTGACTACAACTACGGTAAGCGCGAAGTGCAGCCTGTAACTACCCCTGTGAGTTAATACAGACACCGAGTGAACACTTTAAGACTTTATCGATCCGCAGCTGTAAATAAAAACTAACACCGTCGCCATTTTGTTTCCTTCCTTTAGGAGTTTAAAAACCTCCTGCGTCATCGCGCCCTAAAAACCGCGTTTCGCCGTCAGGCTTCCGTAGCGCAGTGACTGCTGGCACTTGGCATCGGACAGCCGGTGAAACCCGCCCGGAACAATGAGCCGCAGTTACAACGATGAGCTGCAGTTTCTGGATAAAATCAGCAGCAACTGCTGGAGGATTAAAAAGGGATTCGTTCCCAACATGCAGGTGAGGATTCGTTCCCGACATGCAGGTGAGGATTCGTTCCCGACATGCAGCAGGGAACCGGACACACTGTCAGCTGCTAACGGGGCTAGCTGGTTAGCTCCGGGAGCCGCAGTGTGACACACGTTGGTCGGTTCTGTGGACTTTAACCAGACTCCGTAAGGAAAACCGACAATTATAAAGTTCATGTAGTCACAGGAATCAGTGACTTTAACGCAGAAATCCGCCTCAAAGCCAAAGTTAAAACCTGCTGATGAAACTCTGATGCAACTACTGGCTGTGAAACTCGAGCCGAATGAAAGGGTGGATCATACTGATAACAGACAATTAAAAATATATTTAATTATATTCCACATTATGGCTAAATAGGCATTTAAAATTAAAATTAAAAAATGTCTCAAATCAGCATACAGATAACTGACTGCCGACACTTTTTACAAGGAACATAAATAAAGTTAATAAAATTTGTGACCATGTTTTAACTAATTTAATGGGATTATTATAATTTATTATATTAAATGTTAAATATATATATTAATATCTGCCTTAAAAAGCACCCAGTCAGTAATCTGTGTGCTGATTCCAATTAGAAAAATAGTCATTTTAATTTTGAATGCCTGTTTAGCCACACTGCAGACTATAATTTCATGTATTTTTAATTTTTTCATATCAGTAGGAGCCACCCTTTAATTCTGCTCATCTTTTATAGCTAATAGTTTTTTGTTTCAGATTTAAAATAATAATAAAAAAGTTACAGTGTACAGAATCTTTGAGGAAATATTGATTTGCAGTAGTTTTTGATGGAATACCTTCAACCATAAAATTAACTTACTCAAACACATCTGTAATAATGTTAATTCAAATTATCACTATTGTTTGAATTTAGTGAAAGAAAATGTTACGTTACTCCAGATATGAGAATATTAAATGGAAGTCAGTTTTAATAAGAAATACTTTGATTTAAAGTTATGATTTATCCTAAATAAATCTTCTGTGAGTTTTTTTATTGTATTGATGGATTGATGGATTGAAAACGTTTTCTTTGTCTTCCAGGTTGAAGGAAACTTCTACGTGAACGACTCCCTGGAGAAACTGATGTTTGAGGAGCTTCGTAACGCCTGTCGGGGGGGAGGTCGGCTGCAGCTCTTTAAACCGTTGTATTCAGACAGGAAGTAGTAAAGGCAGCAGAGCGATGTACGGCTGTAACGTCATGTATTTCAGACAACCAGACTCCATTGACAAAAACAGTAATTTTACCTCTGAGCACACAGGAGCTGCTGGGCGACGTCGACAGTGACACATCACAATGAGCGATGATGTTTTTAGACCCCGGGACGATAAAGACCAACAACGTCACACAATAACACAAACTAATGACAGAAGGAGGCAGCGGTGGAGCAGCAGCTCCTCTCTTCTGTGAGGTAAAATCACTGTTTTTATCAATGGAGTCTGGTGGCTTTGAAGAGAGAGCGATATATAAACGCCTCAGCTTCTCGTCATCTGACGGCAACGTAAAGCGGTGAACATCCCAACGGGTAAAACTTAATGGATGAAATAAAGGACATGAGAATACAGTCTGCTTCTCAAACCTGATACAACCCCAAAACCTATAACGATCCCTCTAAAGATATGTATCATGTTTCTGTGTGAGCAGAGAGTGATCGGGTTGTAGTGGAGCTTTGTTCCTCTGCTGCCTGTGGACTGATCTCTATGTAGGATGAGGGTCAAAGGTTGTGACCTTTATGCTCCCGTGCCTTCTCTCTCCGCTTCCCTACAGTGCCAACAGTGGGCAACAGTTAACAGTTGAACGTTACATAAAGAAGCTTTAAGCTGCTGAAACTCTCCACGTTTATTTTATTTCAGGTTTCGGTGGATTCCTTCCTGCCATGAAACAAATCGGGAACGTGGCGGCGCTGCCGGGAATCGTCCACGTGAGTAACAGGATCACGTTTTCATTCAGATTAAACAGTAAAAATATGCTGAAAGCTTAAAGTCGTATGTGACCTCCGCAGAGATCCATCGGTCTCCCAGACGTCCACTCTGGATACGGATTTGCGATCGGAAACATGGCGGCCTTCGACATGAACAACCCCGACGCCGTGGTGTCTCCAGGTACGTCGCGCGCTGATCGTCTCACAGGTGAGATCTCGTTGTTCTTTCTCCCACCTGAGGAATCCCGTCTCGTTTCAGGTGGCGTCGGTTTCGACATAAACTGCGGCGTCCGTCTGCTGAGGACGAACCTGGACGAGGGAGACGTGCAGCCGGTGAAGGAGCAGCTGGCTCAGTCGCTGTTCGACCACATCCCGGTGGGGGTCGGGTCCAAGGGAGTCATCCCCATGGGAGCCAAGTAAGGAGGTCTAAGAGTCTGTAGATCACAGCAGGAACCTCCTCCTGTTTACCTGTGTGTTGTGTGTGTGTGTGTGTGTGTGTGTGTGTGTGTGTGTGTGTGTGTGCTGGTGCGTTCAGGGACCTGGAGGAGGCTCTGGAGATGGGAGTGGACTGGTCTCTGAGGGAGGGTTACGCCTGGGCCGAGGACAAGGAGCACTGCGAGGAGTACGGCAGGATGCTGCAGGCCGACCCCAACAAAGTCTCCTCCAAGGCCAAGAAGAGAGGCCTGCCGCAGGTATCCCAGCAGCCCGGCGCTCGGCGGTCACAGCACGGTTAATTAGGGAAGTAGTTTAAAGGGTATAACATTAGCTCTGTGTGTGTGTGTGTGTGTGTGTGTGTGTGTGTGTGTGTGTGTGTGTGTGTGTTGAAGCTCGGCACTCTGGGAGCAGGTAACCACTACGCAGAGATCCAGGTGGTGGACGAGATCTACGACGACTACGCCGCCAAGAAGATGGGCATCGACCACAAAGGTCAGGTGTGTGTGATGATCCACAGCGGCAGCAGAGGGCTCGGACACCAGGTGGCCACAGGTAGGAAGTGCACCTGAACGCACCTGAATTTAAAGTGATTTTATATTTTTTCATTAAAAGTCTGTAAATGTTTGTAAAACACAGAAAAACAAATAATAACAACTTTAAAATGTTTAATATTTATCTCAGCTTGTCTCGACATCGTGTGTTCATAAAGTTATGTTACTGTAAATAAAACTGAGGCCTTTAAATGTAACTTTATTAACACATTATTTCTATACGTCTTTACTGTTTACTTCCTGTTTTAAATAAAGGAATAAATACAAAATAAAAGCACAGATCACATTTATTCCAGAATAAATTACGACATTAAAAATCGTCTCCACGTTGTTGTCGACAGACGCTCTGGTCGCCATGGAGAAGGCGATGAAGAGGGACAATATCATCGTGAACGACCGTCAGCTGGCGTGCGCTCGCATCATGTCGCAGGAGGGACAGGACTACCTGAAGGGGATGGCGGCCGCGGGAAACTACGCCTGGGTCAACCGCTCGTCCATGACCTTCCTCACCAGACAGGTAGACTCACCTGCAGGGGGCCTTTATTACAGACCGGGCTTTTATTTGAGGAAATCCCGTCTTTATTCACAAAAATCTTCACACGTACATTATTTATATTTATTATTATTTATCTGCCTGAACACGTGAGAAGCTGACGACCTTCCCGCTGTAGACGGTTTGAAACTCTTTTGTTTTTCAGGCCTTTTCTAAAGTGTTCAGCACGACGCCGGACGACCTGGACATGCACGTCATCTACGACGTTTCCCACAACATCGCCAAAGTGGAGGAGCACATCGTGGACGGGAAGCAGATGACTCTGCTGGTCCACCGCAAAGGATCCACGCGAGCGTTCCCGCCGCACCACCCCCTGATCCCCGTAGACTACCAGGTACGGGACCTCGGACCGGAGGATTTAATGAAAGTGCCGCTGGAGCTTTAATCGATCTTATTATTCTTGTTTTCAGCTCACAGGTCAGCCGGTGTTGATCGGAGGGACGATGGGAACCTGCAGCTACGTCCTCACAGGAACCGAAAAAGGGATGACGGAGACGTTCGGCACCACCTGTCACGGAGCGGTACGAGTCCTCATCAGACCTCATCAGACCGCAGGTTTTATCCCTAAAGAGAATAAACCTCTTTGATGTTTCTCCGCTGTTTCAGGGTCGCGCTTTGTCTCGAGCGAAGTCCCGCAGGAACCTGGACTTCCAGGACGTTCTGGACAAACTGGCCGACAAGGGCATCGCCATCCGCGTGGCTTCACCTAAACTGGTCATGGAGGAGGTGAATATGTTTGTTCCGGCATGAAATGTGGCAACAATGCTAAAAGTGTCATTAAACTGTAGCTAACAGCGCCACCAGTGGTCGTTCAGTGAACTGCATCCTGGGTGTCGGCCAACAGTGACAAACACTGAAGGTTGTAAAATAACTGACGATCATATTTAGAATAACGTTACTATCTGCACTGTTAAAGAAAGCTCACATTATCCAGCTAAAAGCACAATCCATCTTCTGTATGTAAAAGATCAAGAATTGTTGTTTTTGGTTTATTTCTAAACTCTTTCTTTACTTTCAGGCTCCTGAATCGTACAAGAACGTGACGGACGTCGTCAACACGTGTCACGACGCTGGAATCAGTAAGAAGGCGATTAAACTTCGACCGATCGCTGTGATTAAAGGATGAAGCTGCACGACTCGATGTTTAAAGACAATTTGCACCAAACGAAGGTCGTCGTGATGAAAGAGAGACTTCAGAAGCAGAAGATATTCGCTTTTTGTTTTGTTTTGGTGTGGAATTAATTTTTGTTTAAGAAATTGAGCAGCGGGAAAAAATAAGTTTGAAATTTTTTTTTTGTTTCATGCCAAATCTGTGATCTAAATAAAGGAGATCACTTAAAACTGAATCATATACTCCATTAATAAGCTTTGAGGCAGCAACCAATCAGAGTCCTTGATTGCTGGAAAACAACAGTGGCAGCTGCTGACGAGGTTAGCGTGTTAGCTGCTATATCAGAACTGTGCTGTACGATTTTATTTACCTTTATTTTTGCAATTATTTCTTTCTAACGTAAAAAAAAAAATTGTAGCAAACATCACAATTGTTTAGAAAAGCTGCCATGAAATCGAACTTTTTTTGGTACTAAAAATCTTCCTTATAGAAGATCAAGATTTGTTGTTTTGGTTTGTTTCTAAAGTTTTTTTTGTTTTCAGGCTCCTGAATCGGACAAAAACAAAATCTGCTGTGAAATCAGGAATTTTAAGGCTCAACAATCTAAAAACCCCTGGAAGGACTGATCAAGGGACTTTTTGATTTATGGACTTATTGATTAATGGAGTAATGGTATAAGGGGTAATGCCTTTTCAGGTGTCCATTATCAGGAATTAATGGACGGTCCTTTACATAATTACCTCTTCTCTTATAGCAACATGTGCTTCTCTTGCAGTAGATCTAATGCGCTGATAGTGGATCTAAAATGATTAAAACATCAAATGAAAAAGGTTTGAAAGTGTGAAACATCTTTAATTTTAAATGAATCAACATTTTAGGAATGTATTAGGTAATCTTAGAGTTTTAAATAACATTATTTATCTCATATAGCGACACTGCGGCTGATGTTTACAACTCATTTCAGATGAATCCGGCTTCTGCTCGGGGACGTTTGTTTTGTTGCTTTACAAGTTCATACATTTTAAATAAAATAACATTTCCCTACTTTTACATTGGTTGGTTTAGAAAACATACCGACCAACCTACGAACCTTCTCACTCGACCATAAAGGTCCCTGCGGGTCCTCGGGTTGATCCAATATCCTGTTCACTTCAAAATAAAAGTCCTCTGGTACAATTTAATACTTTTCTTAGTTCATTATTTATGTCTAAGTAGGTTTTATATAATAAACAAAACAATAAACAGTCAAGAACATTTATTAAATTATTCACATCATGTTATTGTGTAAAAATCTTTATTTGTGGAGTCAGTCCTGATCTACTGACGCTTCCCTTCCCCCAGTAATCAATAAATCAATGAGGCAGATTCCTTTATGATTAGTAAACACTTTATTGGTTCTAACAGAAGATTTATCACCATATCAAAACAAAATCAACACATTTCACCATCAATGAACAAATGAATTCATTTGGCAAGTTTCTCTTCGATATGAGCAAAACTGAGTTCTCCGTCAATAATATTCATCAATAATTCATCAATAATTCATCAATAACCGCCTAATGAGGCTGATTTAAGTGGCGTTTGAATACTACGACGGTACAATGTGTTGTGTGTTATTGTGATGAGACGTTAATAACTGGAGAATCAGTTTGTTGTGAAACGTTCAGGCGACAACAAGGACGTGGTTAGCCTAGCTTAGCCTAGCCTAGCTTAGCCAGAAATAGTTGCAGCAGTCCGAGCAGAAGCTAAGCTAACGTTACAGTTTGTGTTCAAATTAAACCGAGATATAACTCAACAGAGCATAGTTAGCTTAGCACAAAGCCAGTAATGCTACAAAGACACTAACATAATGTTACATTGGTGTTTATTAGCTAAATTATGTTAATTTTCTGTAACCGTTGAACGATTCCTTTAAAGGAACAAACAACAACAACAACAACAACAACTCTAAACCGGTTAGCATCAGAGCCAAGCTAGCTGTTTCCCCCCTGTTTCTGGTCTTGGTGCTAAGCTAGGCTAAAGACAGCTAAAAGTCCCTTTATTAGCTTTTGTTAGCGAGTAAGTCGACTTCCAGATCGTTTCCAAGATTAAAGTTTAACTCAAACATCAAGTTTACGTCAGATTTTTGGTTTTGTTAGAATAAATTTTTACTGTTTTCTTCCCGACTGGTTGCACGTTGAGAAATTACTGAATTAATTTAAGGAGAACTTTTGGTGCAGATATCTCGTACAGAGCCGAACCAACAACGAACTGATCCCACTAATAATGTAATAATGTTTATTAATAACCTAAAATAATCCGATTTATTGATACTTTTTGTTTTCACCTTTTTTCGTGGGATTTGTTGACATTCAGAAGCCACGCCCCCTTTTTGTTTTTGTTTTACTTCTTGCTTTCCTGTACTTAGATATGCTACGTGCTAGGCTAAGATGTATGCGTTTGTATGCCGACGATGTGACTGTATATCTTTTCAACGGTGATTAGCCTAGCATGTAGCATAGCTCAGTACAGGAAAGGAGGACGCTGACAGGTGTGCTCAACTGTGATTGGAGCACAGAGCAAAAAGGGGGCGTGGCTTATGAATAATCAGAAACATGTAGACTTTACCTTTACCTGGCTTTATTTATTTGCCTGTACGCCCACATTTAATCGAACACTTGCAGGCACTTTCTCTGGAGGGTTTCCAAAGGCAAAGTTTCTGGGAAAAATAACTTTAAAGCTGAAATCAGATCAAACCAAATTACAAGGAATGCACTGAACATCACAAACAGTGGAAACGGTACACTGAGGGTTGGGGGGGGCAGAACAAAGAGAGGCGTCACAACAGCCAAAGTTTAAAGAACTGAAGAATCTGCAGAGTCGAGGGTTAGAAAGTGGATTTGCATTTTTTTTTCACATCAGCGAAAAATGATCAGACACAGTTTGTACAGTTCGATCTCATCGTCTCGCACTGATTGGTTTCGTTACTGTTTGACAGCTCCTTCACAGTATCGCTCGCGGTAAAGCGTTGCATAATCAACGTGTCGATCATCCTGAATTGTCACAAAAAGCTTGAATAGAAAAAAATGTCATCGAGCCGCTTCTGTACACGAGCAAATTCATGTTTTTACAGTGCGCGAGTGATTCCTATCGATGAGTTCATGCGTTCATATGGAAGCTCATCAACGCCAAGCAAAGCAAAAGATAAGGTGGATGACAAAAATAAAAATACTCATAATAAGTCAAATTTATAATCTAAGAAATTGTTTTTGTCAGAATTGTGAGATTTATCACGACATAATTATCTGTGAAAAATGGACCCAAAAAAAGTCAAACCTTTAACTACTAACCAAATTATAAAAGATTTTAAATTCTACTCAGTGAATAATTTGAGATACTAAATCAAAATTCTCACATTTGCAACAAATTATGAATAAAGTAAAAATAAAAAAATTATGATTTAAAAATAATTTAGTCAAAAATAGTAAATGTGTCACAATTATGAGGAAAAATGTGAGAAATAAAAATACTAGCAGAAAATTCAGAGTATTTTTATTTTTTCCAACTCTTAATCCTTTTTTGGCACAAATGAGCTTCCATATTTAGTTTCAAGACGGGAATGATTTTAAAAAAAGAAGAAAAACTAAACCTAGGAACTTTATTTACATTTTTTAGCATCGTATTCTCTTATTTACACTTTGTTCCTCCATTTTATGTTCATTTCCATCTGAAATTATAAACAAATATTACTCATATTTCCAGGAAAACAAAAAATATTCTGGATCATGTCTTCAATTTTTTATTATCAACACACCATACGGGTGCTGAATGAACTGAACCTGGATTATCTACATCCCATCGGGTAACAAATATAAAGAGATAATACCGACAGTATTTGCTTTTAAATGGAGAATTCAGGAAAATAAAGTCGAGCCGGGCTATAAGAAAGTTTCACTTCAAACTTAAAACCAACCGTCCATCCAATAAAAATAAATCAACGCCACATTTTGAATAAAAATAATACAATTCAGCCCTTATCTTTTTGTCCATTCTGTGGCGACAACATCCAAACAAACTCAAATCTAGCAGGTTGAGAGATGTGGGTGTCTAATGTGAGCTAAAGCTATCGTGGAAGGATAATTACCGAATGTTTCTCCCACAGATCTGTTTACTCCTAAAAACCCGACTTTCCACAGAGTTCCCCACATCGGTCGAGGTCCTTTACGTCTCGAGTCCATGTGGACAGCTCGTCTCGGCGGTGGCTGGAGGGGTCGTCCGTCCGCCGACCTTCTGTCCACGTCCCGACTCAGACGGACCGGGGCTTCGTTACGCGTTCACTTTAAGTGCAAAAGCGGCTCCTATGCTAAGTTCCATTGTTTTTGTTGTGAGTGGCGTCGTACGACCACTTCCTGTGAAAGTGTCCTCTTGGTTCCCAGTGAACTTCCAGTTTTATTTCCTACAGCTTGGCTCGCTGGAAGAACGCCTGCACAGACAGACAGACAGACAGGCAGACAGGCAGACAGGAGGATTATCAGGTGATCAATGGATCCAATAAACAGGAAACAGTCACTCACTGATTTTCGTACCTTAATGTAGTTTTTCAGGACTTTGATGTCTGGCTGCTGAATCACTTGACAAAGCTCCTGAAACATAAACGAAAAAACAGGAATTAAAGTCTTCAAAATGAGCAGTTCAACATCTTTCAGACCAACAACAGGACGCCCGGCTGCCCCCCAGTTCTTTAAGCAAGCTAAGTTATCCAGTCTGAAGCCACATTGTTACCATCCACTGAACACTGAAGGAATCCTAACCGGGAGAAGCTGACTGCAATGACGCCAATGGTGGTGAAGACTACAACTCCCATGATCCCACGCTGCTTCACCACCTCCTCACACTGTGGCAGAAATTACATATTGTACATTTAAAGGAAACATCGTACCTGTGAGATTTCTGGGGACACCTGCAGGGAGGGTAAATACTCCTGCTGCAAGAACTGGATGAACTCCGGTCCCTGAAAGAGAAGATTAAAGATTTACTAACAGGTGGGAAGAAATTCCTCCGTGAATCGAATATGAGGAATATTTAAGATTATTTTCAGATCAGATAAAAACTGTTTTTACCCTTTTGAGATGAATCATTTTCAGCGTGAGCGAACACTCCGACAGCGTCTGGAAAACAAAGAGGAGCTGATATTGAATCCTGTAAATAAACGTCTGTCAGCTGGACTCTGGTACAGAAACTCACCAGCACTGTCTGAGCATCCGAGAGGTCAAAGGTCGGTTTGAGAGGAGCCAGGAAGCACGCGGGGACGATGTGTTTGTAGATGAAGTCGGGGAAACCCACCATGCCGTCTTTGCCTCCTGCGGGTTTGATCAGAGGAACGTAAATAACAGAGAAACACTCAAACAGTCTGATGTTGCTTCCCGACGGCTCTCACCCCACAGCTCCACCAGCTTGGAGAGGATGATGAAGCAGGTCTTCTGAGCGATGGGGTCGGGGAAGTCCACGGCTCCCTGGATGATGGTGAACACAACGCGCTCGATGTTTTCTGCTCCTGAAAACAAGAACGTCAAATAAACTTCACGGCAGCTCTCGAACAGACCGACGATCAATACTCAGGCGATCGTTTTCTGACTCACCCTGATTGGCCATCACCTCGTTCATCCCGCTTCCCGTGACGGTCTGGATGAAGGTGAAGTAGCTCCTCCTCAGCATCTGTTTCTCCAGAGCCGCCGCCTGGTCGTTGTCCTCTGCCGGCCGCGCCAACACCTCGAAGATGGCGAGCACCAGCGGCATGAAGACCTGCTGCAGGAAGGGAGACACCTGCCGCTGCCGTGGCAACGGGAGAAAGAGCTCGTCAGTCACCGCTGGTCCATCAGCTCGTTATACTTTAAATGTCTAATGTGAGTCCTACATCCCTGTCCTGAGTCAGTCCCGAGTCCCTGTCCTGAGTCAGTCCTGAGTCCCTGTCCTGAGTCAGTCCTGAGTCCCTGTCCTGAGTCAGTCCTGAGTCCCTGTCCTGAGTCAGTCCTGAGTCCCTGTCCTGAGTCAGTCCTAAGTCCCTGTCCTGAGTCAGTCCTGCGTACCTTGAACTTGGCGGTGATCTGGCTAATGAGCGGGATGAACTCCTGCAGGTCTTTGGCCTCGCAGTCCTTCAGCATGTGCTCGGAGGCGGCGGGGACGAAGGGCAGCACCTCCTCCTCCAGGCAGATGATCATCCGGTGCAGGAAGGAGCGCACCGAGCTGCGCAGCACCCCCCTCTGGACGGGGCAGCTCAGTGCGGGCAGGAAGGTCTGCATGCAGTCTCTGTAGACCTCCGTGCAGCCGCACTGCTTCACCGTCTGCTTGTTGCTGAACGCCTTGCTGGTGCGACTGCGGACGGAGAGGACGAGAGACGGTTCAGACTCTGGTTGTCAGCGGATTCACTGAGAGTCCGGATCAGAGAGCTCACCTGGCGAACCCGACGGCGTGGCTCAGACAGTCGGCGAGGGAGGCTTGTCTCTCCTCCTCCGTCTCCTGCAGCAGTTTGGCGAGCAGCAGGCGGAAGACGTCCATCAGCGGCAGCAGCAGGCTCCTCATCAGCGCCTGCTTCCTCTCCGCCGGACACTCGCTGTTCACGATCAGGACGCCCGCCGTCTCAAACATAAACAGCTGGTCGTCGCTGGTCAGCATTGCCAGGAAGCCGTTCTCCTGGAGAGAGGACGCAGAGTGGTTACAGGACAGACAGGCAGTGGAGGACAGACAGGACGATCACAGGCAGTGGAGGGAGGACAGACAGGCACTGGAGGTCAGACAGGCAGGCTCAGACTTACAGGAGGAGCGAGTTCGAGCAGGTCCTGGATCCGGGTCAGGATGTCCTCAATGAAGGCGTTCATGTGTTTACTGTCAACAGAACTAAAGTTATTATCTGATTATTAATCTGTAAATGTAAATAACAAAATTACTGCTTATTGAAATTATTTAATTATTATTTAAATAGATTAAACTGTTGAATTAGGTTTAATACTGTTAATTCATTTCTAAAATTATATAAAATTTGTGACATTAACAGTAAAAAAGTATTTATTGTGTAATTTTACATGGATTTGTTTGTTTATTGACTGATATCTTGTATAACAGAAACGTTGAATAAATGTTGTTTATCAGTGTATAAACATTGGTAAACTGTCCAAATACAGTTTTTATCAGTGTAAACAGCAAAAATTAATTAATTTCACAGATAATGACTTTTATTACAGTTCTATAAATTTTAACATAACATTAAATATACATTTAATAAACATTAAAATAAGAAAAATCAAATAATAACAGCACTCTGCTGTAAATGTAAGCCTGATTATTTGTATTATAGCTCATTTTATTGGATTTACAGTGTAAATATCTTTAATTAAACATTAATATTGCAGACAAACATGAAGGCGGACTCACTGCAGTGTTTTGACGAATCTGGAGAAAAGGTAGGCGACTCTGCTGCGGACCTTCGGGCTGTTGTGTCTCAGTCCTCTTTGGTCCAGAAACGCCATCTGACAGTGAACACAACACGGTTCAGTCGCTCAGAGGTCATACGTAAAGAAAGGTGTGTAGATTAAATAAAGTAAAATAAAATAACCCACCAGAACATTTGGGATGTGCTGAGGCTCCACGATGAAGAATTTATCGTATCGGACGACAGTTTCGAAGAACTCCAGAGACACCGAGCTGTGCTGGTAGCTGCTCACGCCGCAGGACACCAGCTGAGGGGGAAACATCGATCCGTGTTACAGTTATACTGCGGTCAAAGCCGCCAAGCTCCGCCCCCTTCTGGGTGAAAGCAGTTCCTTTATGTTCATTAATCAACCTTTTACTACGAGACCACAGAAGATTTTAACAGGAGGGTTTTATCTCCACTTCCTGTTACTTTCTGCTGTTTCCAAGGTTCATTATTGGAAGGTAGGTCAGCTCAGTTTATGGGAATTATTAAGGTTAAACTACCCTCAGCTCCACAATGTCACACCAAACTCCATTCAAAAAATGTCTGTTTTAAGGAAGTATTAATTTCCACCATCAGCAGGGCTCCAGACTAACTCTTTGCATTGGTTGCACTGGTGCACCTAACTTTTTTTTTTTTTTTTGGGTGCACCAGCATAAAATGTAGGTGCACCCAAAGTTTTCATTGCGCCGCCTTTATCGCCATAAGGTCACCTTTTTATCGCTCTCCATAACTTTCATTTAATGTGAATGATTTTTAAACAATAATAAGGTGTAGAGAAATGCTTGTCTTTATTTGAAGCACAATTATATATAAAAAGAAAAATAAAGTGTTTAAAGTGTTTCACTGAGCTGAAATTGAAACTAGATTTCAAACTAAAACACTAAGCAAAATAAAACATTTCCAAATAAAAGTTTCGATACGAAACGTTGACCCGCTCACGAATGCTCTATTTCCATATTCTGACCGCACTCCTGACAGTACACGCAGTGCATTGCGTTACGTCCTTTGTTGAACCTCAGCCAGGGAACTTGTTTCAGCCAGTCCTGTCTGAAGGAATATATGTTGACCTTTTTAATTTGGGTCTCGGAGCCGGGCTCTATCCCAGACTCGGTTGTCTCCTCCACTGGTTCTGAGTCTGATTCTGTCGCCGAAGGACCGGGGCTCGGCAATTTTTAAACACACACAATTGAGCGCGGTGAACAGGACCACAGCCAATCAGAGGCAAAGACCCCCGAGCTCTGTCTCTTATTGGTTTAGAACCCGATATGATCCTACCATGAGTGAGAGAGTTCGGTCTCAGGAGAACACAGAGAGATGATGCTCTTGCGAAATAAATGTATGTTTTCACCCGGGCAGCGTCAGGTGCACCAGTGTGACCTAGAAAAATTATTAGTCACACTCTTAACAATTTTGGTCGCACTCTGGAGCCCTTATCAGTGAGACTCTGGTTTTCTTCAGTCTACAGACACAATCTGCTCACATTGACTCAGTTACATCATTAACTAACCACAGACGGACACACTAACTGTCCGGGTCCTTCACTTTAACATTTGTATCCTTATTTTTAGTTTTTTTATTGTTTTTATTACGACTCAGCAGCTTTTAGGAACTTTTACAGCTGGTTTCACCCTAAAGGGGGCGCTGTCCTTCTACAGCGGATACTGAACCAAGTCATGTGACTGACCGTCCTCATCATGTCCTGCAGGGCGCTCGTCTTCGCCGTGTCTCCGGAGAAATGAGCGCCGTGGGACGCCGGCAGCGCCTCGCCCAGCATGTAGAGCAGCCGGATGGCCACCTCCACCTCCATGAACGGAGCCGTCTGCCAATTCCTGAAAGACAAACAACAAACATTATACAACAACACGTTTTAAGGGAAGAACAAACAACATTTTACATTAGTAGTTAGCTTTTATAAGTTCAGTGCTCGTTCATACAGCTCAGTGGTTGTAGCAGTGAGACATTTAAAGGTCTAAAAAGTGAAGGAGAAGATCAAACTATTTATTTATTTACAAGCTTTAAAAACATCTTAATCCAACCGGCGGTAAACCCCGAGCTGTACGGATACCGCCACCGCTCAGAGACGCTCTTACTGCATGGTGTTGGTGAAGACTCGTCGTACGGCCTCCAGCAGCAGCTCCGGAGAAACCTGAGCCAGACGGTCCAACAGCATCTTCAGCTGCTTCCTGTACTCCACAAACATGGCCTCGTCCTCGCCCTGAGCAACAGAACCACAGCGTCAGATCCAAACTGCTGCAGTAATACTTTCACTGTTATTCAACCTTACTATTTCTTTAGTGTCGCACAACAAAACATCTTTCATTCTTTATCAGATTCAGTTTCAGGATTCATTAAATATAATGAAATAAATCTTCCTCAGCAGCCTTTAGTTATTTATTGTTTCCTATATGTTTGTATTAAAATGTAGATAAACTGAACCGATCCGAGGACGGTCAGCAGTGAACGCAGAAACTCACCTCGTTCTCAAAGTTGTACTCGTCGTCATAAGTCAGCTTCTTCATGACGGCGAGCATGACGGCCTGTGGCGAGAAAGCGGACGTTTCACTCAGACGTCACACAGATGATCAATAATTCAGCAGCACTGATTACGACCGAAGACTCACCTCTATGTTGGTTTTCTGCTGGTCCGTCAGTTGGGGAAGCTGCAGAAACAAAAGAGATGTTTAGGTTTTATCACAGAGGAAGAAATAACACACAGGGTTCCCGCTCTTTATGAGAAATCTGTTTCCAGAAGAGTTTTTTCCCGCTCTTGCTCACAACCGGCACTATCGGACGTTCAGCTGCTCTCACCACAGCCGACAGTTTTCCTCTAACTAACATCAGCCTGTAAATAACAGCTCAAATAAAAGGAGAACATTCAGATCAACAAACGTACAGACGGTGCGTCACTATCTGAAGCTGCGCTCTGATTGGCCCTCACCTGTTTGAGGACGTGCAGGTATTCGTAGCAGAAGCCGACGATGTTGGCCGAGATGTCGTCGTCCTCGTGCACCAGCAGCTGCAGCAGCAGCGGCACTTTGGCCTCCACGGCCTGCAGCGTCTCGGCCGCGTCCTTCACGTTGCCGGCCTTGGCCAGTTTGGTCCAGCTCAGCACCAGACTCTGACCCATCCCGTTCACCAGCCGGGAGAACTTGGCCAGGAAGTCCACGTCCTCCTCCTGGCGGGGACAGGAAGAGGGAAATAAAACATTCTGCCAGCCAGGAAGCGAGGAGACGCAGGAAAAGCGTGTGACCTCCTGACCTCAGGGTGGGAATATAAACCTAAACCTCCGGTCTGCACCGCTACAATGCTAACGTTAGCAAAACAAGACGCAGGGTTCCCGCTCTCTTACAATTAATTCTCCAGGACTTTAAAATACAGCTGCTGCTCAAAATGGTGCTCAGACCTTAAGAGACGCTCACTGACCAACTGACCTGCTAAAACAGATCAGATTAAACTGTTTTATTTTACAGAAAATGTAAGAAATATAAATGTGATCATCAACTAAATGAACTGCTTTCAGACTGATAATAGTCTCTGAAGCAGTTGTGATGGTACACACAGGTTATGTTTATTATTTTCTCATCCTGTACATGAGGATTATTACCACTGACCTGTTATGTAAACACAGGCTGTAATATGAATTCATTATTTGTCTTCGAACCTGCTCCACGTTGAAGAATCCAGCAGACTGCAGGACTTGGCACAGAGACTCCACCAGCTTGGTTTTATCCACGGGGTCCATTCCTTTGTTGATGATTTCAAACAGGCAGTCGCAGGCCTCCTCTCTGAGCTCCTCCACAGACATCTGACTGAGCAGCAGG
>NW_026136718.1:1441912-1446912 GCF_905237075.1 Dicentrarchus labrax | reverse complement strand
CATTTTTTTGTTGAGTTTTGTGTATTTTTATAGGATAATAATCTAAAAATGTCCCAATAAAAATAAACTTTAAATAAATAAATAAAAACGAGCTGATGAAGTGATGAAGTGATGAATTGATGAACTGATGAATATGATGAACTGATGAAGTGATGAAGTGATGAATATGATGAAGTGATGAATTGATGAAGTGATGAATATGATGAATATGATGAATATGATGAACTGATGAATATGATAAACTGATGAACTGATGAATTGATGAACTGATGAAGTGATGAACTGATGAAGTGATGAACGGATGAACTGATGAATATGATGAAGTGATGAAGTGATGAATATGATGAACTGATGAAGTGATGAATATGATGAATTGATGAACTGATGAAGTGATGAATATGATGAACTGATGAACTGATGAATATGATGAATATGATGAACTGATGAATATGATGAACTGATGAATGGATGAAGTGATGAAGTGATGAAGTGATGAATATGATGAAGTGATGAATATGATGAACTGATGAACTGATGAATATGATGAAGTGATGAAGTGATGAATATGATGAAGTGATGAATATGATGAATATGATGAACTGATGAAGTGATGAATATGATGAATATGATGAACTGATGAAGTGATGAATATGATGAACTGATGAACTGATGAATTGATGAAGTGATGAAGTGATGAATATGATGAATATGATGAACTGATGAAGTGATGAATATGATGAACTGATGAAGTGATGAATATGATGAAGTGATGAATATGATGAACTGATGAATATGATGAATATGATGAACTGATGAAGTGATGAATATGATGAACTGATGAATTGATGAAGTGATGAAGTGATGAATATGATGAACTGATGAATATGATGAAGTGATGAAGTGATGAAGTGATGAATATGATGAACTGATGAACTGATGAATATGATGAACTGATGAAGATGAAACCATCTTCGCACCGGTAGTAGAACTCTTACAGCCCGGTTGGCCCCGCCCCCTCCGGACCCTCCGTCCTTTACACATGCGCAGTCTCCGCCCTGCTGCTTCCTCTTTTACTGTGGCAGTGAGCGAGAGACACCATGAAGGCGTCCGGCACAGTACGTAAAACTCTTTATTTACCGGTATCTACGTGCAGCACACGGGCTGTATGAACCGATCTCGCTTTATAAAGTCACGTTCGTCCGATTTCTGCATTAATGTCCCCGTAAAGTTCACTTTAACTCAGAATTTGAGTCGTTTTCGTTCGCGTTGCGTTGTGCGGCTCCAACATGGCGGCCGCGGTACCATGTGGACGACGGCGGCTCGAAATGAGACAAAGTGTGTTTATAATTAGAACCGTGTGTTGAATTGATTATCCACTCACAGTTAAAGATCAATAACAGCTCTTATTAACTTATTAACGTCATTAATATTGACGTTAAATTGTGTTTAACGTTCGCGATGGCTAATAATGTGCTAACCTGGCTAACGTTAGCTCTCAACGTGGACACACACTTCAGTTTATATCGGGTCCAAGAAGATTAAAGTTCAGTATGAGTGTAAAGATATATCTGTGCAGAAGCGTTGCTGTCGCTAACAGGTTGTTACCAACTCTCGCGAGATACAGCGCAGCTTCGTTGAGCTGATTATCAATATCTGGATCGATAAATGAGCCTGCAACACTTTTATTTTGTAAAGCGAGAACAGAAGTTATTTTGGGACTCTTGAGACTGACAACCTGGAAACCAATAATCAGCATTGATTACAATAAATACAATGTGATACATTGATTGGTTTTATTGATTATCCTGTATCGATCTGTCCATGTGACCCAGTATAAACTGTAAGAATATTAATATATCGTATAAAACGAAGCTCGTGTCACTTTAGAATCTGTTTTAATGTCCGGTGAGTTTATTGAAAATCTGTTTCAACAGTTTTATTTTTCCAGTTAAAGTAACTTGAGTGTAGTTCCTCTGCAGACACAGAGAGCTGTAATGTCTCCATTAGATGCTGCTGACGCCTCCCCACTGGAGATTATTAGTATTATTATTATTATTATTATTAGACCAGGTGTGTTTACGTTCACATTAAAACCACTTTATTGAACGAATGCACCCAAACCCAAAGCTCATATCTGGCGGTGGTATGATTTTGTCTGGTGTGCAAACAGAAATCTGATCCTTGTCGCCTTTCTCTGCCGCTGCAGTGCCTCTGAAAGTGAATTCAAGGGTCAACAGATCTCATCTCTCTTTTAAACGTCTCGCTGTGTAAACTTTTAAACCTTCGTTTGCTAACACGCTTTCTTCTGAACGCAGCTTAGGGAGTATAAAGTCATTGGGCGTCTGCTGCCCTCGGCCAAGAATCCTGCCCCTCCTCTGTACCGGATGAGGATCTTCGCCCCCAACCACGTCGTGGCCAAGTCCCGCTTCTGGTACTTCGTCTCCCAGCTGAGGAAGATGAAGAAGGCGTCTGGAGAGACGGTCTACTGTGGCCTGGTAGGTCTCGTCCAGTCTGGACTCTCGGCTGTGACTCAGTTATTGTTTTATTTGTCTGCGTTAGAGTTTTAAAAGGTTGTTAGAGTCCGTTTACACCTGAAGTCCATCTGATCGCAAACTTTAGTGGTCGACTGTCGGTAGTTCACAGGTTTCCATTATTCTGTGCACATTAATATCTAATATACTTTATTACCCAGGAACACGTTTTAGATGGAATTATTATGAATTGGTGAAATATAAAGAAGCATTGGTTTGAGCTCTAGGAGACACTAACATACATATTTAATGCTAGTAACGGTTTGAAATCAGTTTTATGTAATAAAGGAGAAACGTGTTAACATTAAGACAATGTAAGTTTACAGGATGACAAATAAAGCACTTCAAATACTCCAGATGGTCTCAGTCCAGTTGGACAGCGCCAGAGAGCGTCCCTGCTGTTGGAGACTGTCAGCAGGAGGACGTTGTACGACCTCTGACCCTCCGCATTACGTGCTAATATGTGCATCATTCCTGTTTTTAAAAGGTTTTTTACTACAAGAAATAAAGAAATGTTTGAATTTACAAGAAGACCGTACTTAACAACTCTTAAAACTGCTCTTTTTTAAAGGGAGTCTGGTGATATAAACATTTGACATGTAGCTTCAGCTTTATTTAGCTGTGATAACCTTTCTATATGCACCCAAACCCAAAGCTCATATCTGGCGGTGGTATGATTTTGTCTGGTGTGCAAACAGAAATCTGATCCTTGTCGCCTTTCTCTGCCGCCGCAGTGCCTCTGAAAGTGAATTCAAGGGTCAACAAACTCCAACGATCAACTTCATTATATCGATGAATCTGTCCATCGTTGGCTCATTGTTTCCTCCTCAAATGTCTCCTGTTCTGTCCTCAACTCAAAGAGGAACAGAAAATATTCTCATGTGAAGATAAAATTAGAGAATTTGAATTTGATTATTAAAATAGGGCAGATTAGGAACCCGAGGTCTAAGACAGCAGACCCGGACTTTATATCTGGACTCAATCTCAGTGCTGTTTAAAGTTGGAGGACAGGACCCTGATCTGAGGACACGTTTTAGGGGATTTCATTTGACTTTAGACCTTCAGTACTTTGTCGATATTTGACTTTAAATGTATAACTGTGAAATGACTGACGTCCTGTTCCCGTCTGACTCACGTTCAGGTCCACGAGAAGACCCCCCTGAAGGTGAAGAACTTTGGTATCTGGCTGCGTTACGACTCTCGTAGCGGCACCCACAACATGTACAGAGAGTACAGAGACCTGACCACCTCTGGAGCCGTCACTCAGTGCTGTGAGTACCACACACACATTAACACACATATCAGACACTGGGGGGGCAGTTACCATGGTGATGTAATTGAATCCAACCTTTGAGGTGAATCATTTTCCGTGATGGTGAGATTCCATCAGGCAACAGAAACGGATAAAACAATGTAAACAAACAGCCGATAAGGACCCAAACATCAACATTAGTTAAAAACAGATTCCTGATTAAAATCATTAAGTTTAATAATGAGTGCACAGAGTTAACATGAATGTCCATCTGGGAGAATAAACTGAACATACAGCTGTACCTCAATGAAGCTGAGCCACTTCATCATGAACCTGCGTCATTAAACGAGGAAGATTAAACAGGGCTTTGTTAGAGTAAATTATATAACGGAGCAAGTGCTGCCCTGAATGATCAAGAAGTAGCAGACAGCCGTTAACAGTCAGTCAGTGTTTGTAGTCTTTAAATCAAGAGAACTGGATTGTTAGCCTGCTGCTGTTAGCATTATAGCTGCAACCTTTCATAAGGTTTCATCAGTTTCTGGAGGTTTCCGTCCCATCAGAGTGACGCTTGCTGCTCTGTAAAGTTAAAGTCCTGTTAATGAGTCCTTATTTTACCCCAGAAGCTCTGTAATGTCCGCATTGACCTGCAGATGACATATAAATGAAGTTGTGTTAAAATGTCTCCTTTTTCTCTGTCAGATCGCGATATGGGAGCTCGCCATCGTGCTCGCGCCCACTCCATCCAGATCATGAAGGTGCAGGTCATCGCCGCCAACAAGTGTCGCAGACCCGCCATCAAGCAGTTCCACGTGAGTGTCCGGACGGTTTCATGTTGTTTTACTCGGTGTCAGCGGGTCTCTCTCTGGACTGCCTCCACGTTGTCAGCTCCAGTTTAAAAACCCGCCAGACAAAAAAGCCAGATTCCTCTTCCAGATTTCCAGCTTCCATCTTCAAACCTGGCGGTTCTGAAACTGGCGACAGACGCGTTAACGACCGCAGGTTTAAAACGAGTTTGGTTGTATGTAGCTGACCTTTTTATTTCCTCTGATTCCTCCCGCAGGACTCCAAGATCAAGTTCCCGCTGCCTCACAGGGTCCTGCGTCGCCAGCACAAACCCCGCTTCACCACCAAGAGACCAAACACCTTCTACTAAAAGCATTGTTTCATGTTGTGCGGGAAAAAATAAAGAATCTAAACGAAGAGCTGTCGGTTCCTTT
>NW_026136718.1:1419379-1441812 GCF_905237075.1 Dicentrarchus labrax | reverse complement strand
CGTTTCATCAGTCGTTCAGCATGCCATCATTCACTTGCCCTCGGGGAATCCCCGCCGCCATCATAAGTGTCGTTCCAATTGTCTGGAAAACTGAAGTGAACATTTGGTTGGAGATGGACCCTCGGAGGGCTGAGGGAGCGAGTGAACAACGATGGTCACTCCGAGGTGGATATCACCCACAATCAAGGCCGCTTTAATGCACGGGCTTACCTGGGCTGAAGCCCAGGGGCCTCCCAAGTTCAGGGGCCTCCCATAAAAGGTCAGCAAAATGGTTGCTGATTGAGCCAAATTAGGAGTGACCCACGTGGCCCCATAGCCTATGGCCCGTGGGCTTACCTATCAGAATGTCTATAGTTAGTTTTGGGGTGTGACCCTCTATGATTGAGTGACATTAAGTGGAAAATGTCGGGGAGGACGTTTGAGAGTGGTGCCCAGAAAAGAAAAAAACTTATAAAGAAGGAGTTACGCGAAAAGATCTGCTAAAAAACATCCCAAAGCTCACCGGATTTTTTAAACCAGCTACTTCTGTTACTGAAGATGGACTCAGCACCGGAGGAGGATGGCTATCCCACACACCGGAGGGAGTGGAGGAGGCGCAGGCCGCACAGGCCGCGCAGGTGGATGTAGCTGAAGAGGAGCAGGGGACCGCCCGTAGCAATGGAGGGGAGGAGGAGGGCGGAGCACACGAGCCCCAGAGAGAGGACCAGGCCGCAAACCAGTTAGGAGGAGAGCTTCTCCCTGTAACTGATGATGAAGATGACCCATATAACAGTGACCCGGGCCGCTGGGGAAACAATACTGACACAAAAGCGCGGGCTTATTGGGCGGAAATGGGACCGGAGTCCTGTCAAAATAAAGATGCTGACGTGTCGGCATCGGAACGCCAATATAAACAGCAGAGAAGATTTTTCTCAAAAATGCATTTCAAACGCAAACTCAGTAACGGAGAGTGTGTGCCCAGAGAGTGGCTCTGTTATTCACCATCAGCAGGTAGTGTTTTGTTTTGCCTGCAAAATATTTGGCGAGAACAAGGAGAAGTCAGCATTTGTGAGTGGGGGTTATTTTGACTGGAAACATGCTCATGATCGTATCGCAGAACATGAAAGCTGTGACATTCACAGAAAAGATTGCCATGATTGCTTACATCAATCAAGCAGCTGACAGTGGGACAGTGGACTCAGAACTCAAAAAACAGTTCAATGAGGAGTGTGAATACTGGACACAGGTTCTACAGAGAGTTGTTGCTGCTGTGAAGTTTTTGGCTGAACGGGGACTTGCTTTCAGGGGTGACAGCCACAGGTTTGGAGACACGCACAACGGCAATTATTTGGGGTGCATGGAGCTGATCAGCCAGTTTGATCCTTTTTTAAAGGCTCATATTGAAAAATATGGAAACGCTGGCAGAGGAACCCTATCCTACCTCTCCCTGAATGTGTGTGAGGAATTCATACAGCTGATGGGACAGAAAGTGCTCGAGGAAGTAATCAGCAGAGTGAAACTCGCAAAGTATTTCGCTATCAGTGTGGACTCCACGCCAGATATCACACATGTGGACCAGCTGACTTTCATCCTGCGGTACGTATCACCAGAGGGCTGTATAGAAGAGCGCTTTGTGAAGTTCCTCCCTATTGAAAGCCACACGGGAGAAGCACTGTTCAACTCAATCATTGGTGTTTTAGAGGAGATGGGCATTGACATTAATAACTGTAGAGGACAATGTTATGACAATGCTAATAATATGTCAGGAGCCTACAAAGGCGTGCAGGCCCGCATCAAGCAGATCAACTCATTGGCACAGTGGGTACCCTGTGCAGCACATACCCTAAACCTGGTGGGGGTCAACAGTGTGAACTGCTGTGAGGAGACTGAACAGTTTTTCAGTTTTGTACAAGCTTTGTTCAACTTTTCATCAAAGACCACTTCACGCTGGCAGATGATCAGGGCAGGGTTGCAGCCCAATGATAATAAAAGAATAGAGACTTTGAAATCGCTTTCTGACACAAGATGGTCAGCGCACGCTGTCGCAACTAAAGCCCTATGTCAGAACTACGCAGGGATCCAGCAGTCATTACTCAACATTGCTGATGATGAGCACCAGAATTTGAGCACAAGAGAGGAGGCTAGGGCACTGCACAAAAAGATGAACAAACTGGAAATTGCATTAATGTCCAACATGTGGAATGCCATCCTTCAACGTTTCCAGGGTGTGAGTATTGCACTTCAAGCAGTGGAATTGGATCTGTGCAATGCTGTGGATCTGGTTCGTTCATTGCGTGAATATGTAGCAGGCCTCCGGGATGAGTTTGATAGCTTTGAGACAGCTGCAAGGATCATGTCCCCCATTGTGTCTAATGAGTACAAAGCAGACACCCAGCGAAAGAAAAAAAGAAAGAGACAGGCTGATGAGTCATCTGAGCCTGAGTGCGAGCTATCAGGCCGCAAACGCTTTTGTACATCTGTGTATATCTGTATGATTGACCGTTTAGTGTCAGAACTGGACAGAAGGTACCAGTCATACAAAGATGTGTGTGAAAACTTCGGGTTTTTAAATGGGTTGCACTTGATTTCCCCCCAAGACCTCCGTTCAGCAGCATTGAGCCTGCAGAGGAAATACAACAGTGACTTGGAAGAGGACTTTGTGGAGGAGGTGGTACAGTTCAGAGAATTTGTACAGGATGAAAATGTGAGCAGCACATCTGCAGTGGAGTTACTGAAATTTTTAAGAGGAAGAAAACTCCATACAGTGTTTCCAAACACAGACATAGCTCTACGGCTATTCCTGACTATGCCAGTGACCAACGCGAGCGGAGAACGGTCCTTCTCCAAACTGGGCTTGGTGAAAAACAGACTGCGATCAAGCATGCAGCAAGACCGAGTCAGTCATCTCACACTGATGTCCATTGAGCATGACATCCTTCGTGATTTGGATTTTAAGGACATAATTAGGGCCTTTTCTTTAAAGAAGACCAGACGAAAGCACTTCTAAAAGGTAAGAAAGTGCTGTATTTATAGCTTGTGCAGGTTTTAAATTGTTGTGGTTGTGCATTGTTTTAAGAGAAATTCACATTTATACTGCAAACCTTCTATAAATGTTGCTCAGGCTCATCTTTTTGGTACCTGGCATTAGGCCATGTTGCTATCCATGGTGCTGAATGGAGTGTGTTTGTTTGTCTGTGCAGGTGCATGTGATTGGTTCACAGGGCCCGCTGAGGCCAGAGAAGAGGCTCCTACTTTGATCTGTTTCTGTTCTTTGCTTATGCTGTTATCAGTTATTATCAATGTTTGTGCAGACAGGTGATGGTTGGTGTGGGTTGTTTTTCATAATATCGTTTGAAATCATACTTTCGCACATTTTGGTTTTATTATCACCATAAGTTGCTGTGTGTGGTTTTTAAATAAAGTGTCTTGTGTTTATGCTCAAGTGGGCTCAGTGATATGTTAATAACAATATTATGGTGTTTTCTGGCTCAAAGAGGGAAAACTCACTGTTGTATGTCTCGAAAGAAACTAATGCATTTTATGATGTAGATTACCTAGATATTACACATTTTTAAAATGAGACTCTATTAATCGAGGGGATGGGGGGCCTACAAAACCTCTCAGCCCCGGGGCCTAACATTAGGTTAAGGCGGCCCTGCCCACAGTGCATTGCAGTTTACGTCATTGCCGCTATAACGCTGACCGCTGCCAATGAGTAGACTCCAAGGGCAAGTGCGTTTCATTTAAATCCCCTGCTCCTCCCCCGCCCACTTTCCCTCCGCGCTCCAAGTGGCCTCCGTGCGACGTATGCTGTTACGTCATACCAAGGGCTGAGGGGAAGTGAACGAGGGGAAGTGGAACTACTAATGGAACGCAGCCTAATATTTACAGGCATGATACCAGAAATGTAAAAGTCGATACCAATACCAGTGAAATTCAATAATTCTCTATACCAATTCAGTACCACAGTAAAAATGTCACGTTTTTTTCCACCCCCGACACCCCTTTAGTATCTGCTGATACTGAGTCCTGATACAATAATTGTATTTTCCTCAATAATACAGGTGAACAGCTGCACTGCATTAAGAAAGAATTGCATTTTTGTTGCACTGGCAGTGGCGTGGTGAATGTGCGGGTCTCAGACACAGAGACTGCCTTAGCTAAACTCCTGCACACACACACACACACACACACACACACACACACACACACACACACACACACACACACACACACACACACACACACACCTTCTTCAGCTCTGAACAGATTATTAAACACTGAATGATTTCAAGCAGGAACATTGTCTTCTAAACTTACATCTTTTATTCTTTATTCAGATTGAGTGACTGCAGTTTGTCAGAGATCAGCTGTTCTTCTCTGGGCTCAGCTCTGAAGTCCAACCCCTCCCATCTGAGAGAGCTGGACCTGAGTAACAACAAGCTGAAGGATTCAGGAGTGAAGCTGTGTGGTTTTCTGGAGAGTCCACACTGTAGACTGGAGACTCTGAGGTCAGACACCATGTTTTCTTTCTGTGCTGAGATGAATGTGATGTGAAAGTTGTGCTGACAGTAAAGTGCAGACATAAGGCTGATATTATACTGATCCACACTGAGTATCTTAATGCTAAAGGCTGTTTTCTTCTTCAGTGGTTTAGTCCATTGACTGTGGCAGAGCAATGTTGAGCTCCACATTTAAAACCTTCATATAACAAGAAGAATCTACACTGAATAATTCACTCTTTATTTTCCTCATTTAAATTTTTTATTGAATTCTTAATAGCAGAGTATATGAGTACAGGGTTGGTCATACATTTTGAAATCTTGGCATAAACATATGACCTGTTACAGAGGAAAAATAAAGTAAGAAATA
This sequence comes from Dicentrarchus labrax, assembly GCF_905237075.1. Classification (NCBI taxonomy): domain Eukaryota; kingdom Metazoa; phylum Chordata; class Actinopteri; family Moronidae; genus Dicentrarchus; species Dicentrarchus labrax. The sequence continues at coordinate 1,436,961 of NW_026136718.1, read as the reverse complement.
TAAGGGGAAACCAGTCTACAGAAAGACAAAGAAGCTATGCTGTATTTAGTCTCTGATTTCTTAGGCTGAGTTTTCATTAGTCCTTGTGTAGGTCCAAAAAAGATCCCAAGAGGTCATCCCATCCTCCTTGTTAGCCGACAGTTTGTGGGGCATAGACTCATAAGATGCTGTCTCCACCATTGAATTAGTCCAGTCTTTCAGATTAGGAGACGCCATTCTCCAGTGTCTTCAGATAATTCTGGAGGCTGTGACCAAGCCCACCATAATGACAGAAAAAGTTATTTTTGATATATTTAGGGACCGCTCCAGCGACCGCTGGAGGTCCCTATTGTATTTGTTTCTTCTTCCTTATTATTTTTAGCACTTTTGATTGCGTTTTTGCCCCCCTGAACATATACGAAAAGTCAATTTTATTTGGCAAAGTGGTCAGGCCTGGTGAAAAATTGTATATTCTATGCGTCGCTTTCGGGTTGGCCACTAGGTGGCGTACTTCTGCAAAGGTTGTCACACATTCAAAAAACTCGAATCCACGCGTTCGGTGAATGGAGCTGAATCTCCCCATATAGGCCACGCCCACTTCCGCCTATAATTCTTCTCCGCTAGAGCGCGAAATGTCCATAAACTACTTTTCCGTGTTCCCCCCATGCACTTTGTCCGATTCACACATAAATGTTCACGTAGCATCTGAGAACCCTCATAATAAAAGAGTGATTAACAGAATTTTGATATTTTAAAAAACCAGCACGTTCTAAAATTCCAACTTCCTGTGGATTTTTCATCAAAAAAGGAAGTGGACCATTTCTCCACATTGGTTTGTCCAATTGACACCAAACTTGGGTCCATACTTCCTCATGTCTTCCTTAAGCATCCTGCACAACTTCAGGCCATCGCCACCAGGTGGCGCTCTTTAAAATGAAGAAGTTTATATCTCTAAAACAGTATGTATGATTAAGATGAAACTTGGTACGATGCTTCCCCATGGCTCCCTGAGGCTCACTAAACAAAAAATGTGTCAACAATCCGCCACTAGGTGGCGCTCTGGTGGCATGATAAATCACTGTGCGGAGACCGTAATAGTTATGAATATGAAATTCACAGGGTACGTGTAGAGAGGTGCCTGAAGCTCACATACCAAAAATCTTGTTTGTCGTGTGTGTAGTGCCCCCTACATGAAAAAAAACAGCAGCCCCGGCGCCACGTTTCACTGATATGTACGAAACTCGGTAGGGTTGTGTAACATGCTGGGACGTACAAAAAAGCCTCTTGGACCCATACCTGAAACCCCACAGGAAGTCGGCCATTTTGATTTTCATTTTCACTTTCGGCAAACTTTTCGCGTTGTATTTGAACAAAGTCCTCCTAGGGAATTTATCAGATCTACTTCAAAATTGGTCAGTACAGTCAAAAAATGGTGCTGATTAAAAGTTGTGCTATTTCAGACTGTACGTTGAACGGCGTGTCTGTGGTGTGAGGTCAAAGTTGGCCATTTTGAATTCTGTCGTCATACAAACTGAAAAGTTGAGCTGTGACTGTACATTAAACAGCGTGCCAGTGACAACTTGTCAATTTCAGCAGATTCGCCATAAAACAGTGCTCATAACTTCAGCGTACGCAGTCCAATCTCAATGAAACTTCACGTTTAATAACACTCTCGCCTTGAACATGTCTACATGACAACATTCAGACATAGCGATAGCGCCACCTACTGGCAACAGGAAGTGAGCACTGCGTGGCGATTTTGAGCTAATTTACGCGAGATATTCATGTTGTGGTCCGCACGTGTTATGACGGCCCATGACGCGGCCGCAGCACTCCCCGAGTTGCGTGGAGTGCGAGGTCCCGCCCAACGCTGCCTGCAGCTTTCATCGGTATTTGTGATCTGTCCCCTAGTAAACATACAGCAGGAATCAGGGGAATCACTGAACCTGACCAGTTACTCAGGAAGTCCACAACTTTAACCCAAAGTGGACTCACTAATGCACATTCCCATACACAGTGAAGAAAAGTTTTACACTTTCAACACATATTATCATTCATCAATTTCATTCTATGTAATCTCACAGGGGTATGATAATATCTATGCATGATCTTATATTGTGTGAACTTCCTTCTTGCTTCCCTTACATACTTTCCACAGTCTGCTAGTACACCCAACCATTTCTCCTGTGTAAAGGTTATTCTCAGGTCTCTCTGCCATAACAATTTTACATTAGAGGACTCACCACTTACTGAATGGTTTGTTAGTCTATAAAATTGTGAGGCTGTGCAGCGTTCCTGTGGCGCTGTAGCACGTTGGGCTACAGTCGGGGTTCCCTCAGCACACAAGCAATCAAACTCGGAAGTTGACATACTTTTATTTAGAGCGCCACTGATACCACGCACAACAGCAGCCTAGGCCCTGACTCTCAGTGGCACTCCCGGCAGCATCTCCCCCAGGTCCAGCACACTACTGCAAAGATAAAGGTAGCGTCATCAGGTAATCATCAGCAGGTGAGGTAATCAACTCACCTGGTGCCGCTCTCCCAAGCCTTCCCCACACCTCTCTCTCCTGCAGCTGAGCGCAAACCACGCCCACCTCCACAGGCGCATTCAGATATTCCAAAATATAATTTTCTGAACAATTACCAATTTGAGATTTTACACAGTCCCTGATTTGTAAGTATTTCCAAAAATGTTGTTTGCCTTTGAGTTTAAATTGACGCGATAATTCCTCATAAGACATGAATTGTCCATTTTTGTACAGGTCTCCTATAGTACATACACCACTTGAACGCCACTGCCTCCAATACACTGACGTTTTACCAATATGTATGGCAGGATCAAACCTCAATGAAGCATATATCTGTACGTATTGCGACAACTTATACATTCTGTGTACCTTGGCCCACACTTCCTTAGAGTGCACAAGAACTGGATTTGTTGTTTTACTTTCTTGAGAAAGTTGCTCCTTGACACTAAATGGTCAACATAACTCATTCTCAATCTCCATCCAACCCTGCTTGTTGTCTGTCGTTTTCCAATATTTGGCTAGTTTAGCCATTTCAAAAGATATCCGATATAACCTTGGAGCTGGTAAACCTAATCCCCCTTTCTCCTTGGGGGCGCAGAGTTTACTTAGTTTTATCCTTGCTCTTTTCCCATCCCATAAAAACTGTTTAACTATATCATCATAAAAAAAATGGCAGGCGGTATCATGATTGGAAGCATCATTACTAAATAGTTAAATTGAGGAGCTACTATCATTATAATAATATTGACTTTTCCCCACAGAGTAAGTTTTATCTTTTGCCACTTCTCCAAATTTGTTCTAATTTTTTGCAACACCGGGTTAAAGTTTAACGAGGGCATCTCTCCTAGGTCTTGACTGAGTTTGATTCCAAGACACTTCATGCCTTGAGGTACCCTCTTAAATTTAAGTTTTTCCACCATGTAGTGGTGGCATGTGGCAGTCATAGGCATAGCCTCGGATTTATTCCAATTAATTACGTATCCTGACAGTTTAGAGTAGGACTGAATAGTATCCATCAGATGTGGTAAAGATGCCTCAGGGTCTGTCACTACAGCTAAAATATCATCAGCATATAGAAAACAATTTATGTTCCTGTCCCCCACCCTCTCCTCCCTTAATTCTCCCATTATTCCTGATACTAACAGCCAGTGTTTCTAGACAAATTATAAAAAATAGAGGGCTCAAAGAGCAGCCTTGGCGAGTGCCTCTAGACAGGCTGAAAAAGGGTGATATAGCTCCATTGGTACTGCTGCTTTTGGTTCTTTATATAATGTCTTTACCCATTGAGAGAAATAGGGACGAACCCAAAATGTGACAGAGCGGAAAAGAGAAAGCTCCATTCCACCTCATCAAAGGCCTTTTCGGCATCCAGGGAAATAGCAGCTATAGGCACATTTTTGGACTGGGTAAGCCACGTTAGATGTATTAATTTCCTCATGTTGTCCGATGAGGATCTGTTCTTCATAAAGCCTGCTTGATTGGGATGTATAATGTTGGGTAAATCTTGTTGAAGTCGTAGCACCAGCACCACCACCACCACAGTATTTTAAGATCCAGATTGAGCAGGCTAATAGGTCTAAAATGAGATGGGTCTGTTATGTCTCTGTCTTTCTTTGGAATCAGAGATATTAAAGCTTCATTAAATGTTGGCAGCATGTGGCCTTTTTCAAATGCCTCCTGATACACCTTCACCAAGACTGGGGCAAGAATGTCTATGTACTCTTTATAATATTCCAAAGGAAATCCATCATAACCTGGTGATTTCCCAGTGTTCATTAATGACACAGCTTTCCTTATTTCTGCTACAGTTATAGGCGACTCTAACTTCCTTGCGTGATCAGGGTTGAGCTTAGGCATATTAATGTTAAAGAAGAAAGAATTTATTTGGTTGTCATCGCGAGATACCGATGATGTCTACTGTTCCTTGTAATATTGTTGAAGGTTACTAATTTATCTCCCTGTCTGATGGCTGAAATTATATTTGAGGAGTCTTTTTCTTTCACTTGTCTAGCTAATATTTTCCCAGTTTTTTCCCCACCTTCATAAAAAAGGAGTATTCTACTTTTTTGTTAAAGATTTCATGCAGCTGAAACTTCCTGATATTGTGGTTCTGAAAAATGTTCCGCTAAATCCTTTTCCTTTAATTTAATTTCACCTTCTAATTCCTTGATTCTGTTTAGGCTCTCTTTTTTGTTTTGAGAAGAGCAAGCTATTCATTTCTCTCTTATATATGCTTTAAAGGCCTCCCAAACTGTTGCAATTTCCTTAGTGCTGCCAGTGTTTAATTCAAAAAAATATTTCAAATCCTCTCCCAACAATGTCCTAAAGCTTTGTCCTGTAATAATAATTTATTTATTCTCCATCTAGTCCTCTTACCCATGTCCAATTCTGTGTCTATACATAATTCCACCGCTACATGATCTGTGATAGCAATAGTTCTTATACTGCAACTAACTACACTGTTTACTAAAGGGCTTGCAATTAAGAAAAAGTCAATTCTGGAGTGTGACTTATGACAATGGGAAAAAAAACGTGTACTCCCTCTCCCGAGGGTTAGTAAGCCTCCAGACATCCACAAGCGCCATGTCATCTTTTAACATATGAATTGCTTCCCTGTCTTTAGTCATCAGTGGACCTTTAAACTGACTCTTGTCTAAAATAGGGTCCATCACTTGGTTAAAGTCTCCTGCCAGTTTTATTTGCCCATCCATTTCCCCTAGAACCCTATTCACTTCATGAAAAAAGTGTGGGTGTCCCTTATTAGGTGCATAAATATTACATAATATCACCTGCATACCCTCTATTAGTGCCTGCACACATATCATTCTTCCCTCTGTATCTTTAACCTCTTTAAGCAGCACAAAATGTATCCTCCTGTTAACCAAATAAATAACTCAGTTTCGTGAACTTGAGAGTGAGCTGTGAAAAACATGCCTTACCCAGCCTGTTTGAATTTAGCTGCCTCACCCTCATTAAGGTGGGTTTTCTGTATGAAAACTATATCTGCCTTATTAGTTTTAAATATGACAATACCTTGCGTCTTTTGACTGGATTTCCACTTCAATTAATATTCCATGACACGTACTTAATACATTTCTTAATCATCTTTGTATATCTCCATATCCATCTCTACTTCACTGTTCCTGTTTGAAGCACTCTTCACCTGTATGTCTATGCCTTCTGTGTTATCATTCTTTAAAACCCTGTACTCTGTTAGTGTTCATATTTTGTCATTTAACCTGGAAAAAGAACGTTTCCAGTACATAATGCGCAAAAGAAAAACTACCACCAAAAGCAAAAACTTAAATTCAAGCCAGAAAAAGTCTGACAGTCCTGAAGCTGACATGTACAGCTTTAAAATGAAAAACTAAAATAAAACCTTATCTGGTCCGTGAGTTACTGCTCCTCCCGCCTGTGATTAATAGTTGAGACGACTGTAGCAATGCTCTGCAGTGTGCTGCTCATTTTAGTAATTTCTGTAAACAGACAGTCGAGACTGGGAGGGGGGTCACCTGTTGGGCCTTCTTCTTCATGTGGAGGACTTTTTGAAATATTTCGACGTGGCCATTTTCGCTTAATTTCGGTTATTTCAATTTTCCAAAATAGCTGTTTTCTCTTCGCAACGTGGGTAGTATTGTAATATAACTTGAGCCTATACTTTGGTATCATCACAAATTTACCCGTCGGATCCCTAATCAGCTGCCATCTTGTTCGCCGTGCCCACGTGACTCCTCCTGGATAATTCACTCTGTATTTCCATCTAATATTCCCCATCATGGGTTTTGAAATAAATGATGACAATAAATAAATAATCTCTATTTCAACTATCAGACAATAACAATTATTATCAGTATTTTATTTTCCAGCATTTTGCTTAAACTGACTGAATAGTTTAAACTGAAGCTGATTTGATTTTATGACTCCACTATTACTAAAAGAAATATTGTAGATGTCTTTTGTTCACATTTCCCCAAAATTCATTCTGACATCATTGTAAACTTTGGGATCTTGAGTAAATGAGTTTTTCTTTGTGTTTGGCTGCACAACATGAGTTTGTATAGATGGAGCCACTGGTGGAGCTGGTAGAGGTTAAGAGCTGAAGTCACTACGTCTTTATTGAAGCAGCAGCACGTTGTCATTAATATTAATGAGAGCTCTTTTTCACTCTTTGTATTTTACAGTTTGCAACCTGCATCCTGTTGGGTTCAGGTGTTTGGAGTTTCCATTTTCTAAACTTGTACATTGTAAACCTTCTTCAGCTCTGAACAGATTATTAAACACTGAATGATTTCAAGCAGGAACATTGTCTTCTAAACTCACATCTTTTATTCTTTATTCAGATTGAGGCTCTGCAGTTTGTCAGAGATCAGCTGTTGTTCTCTGGTCTCAGCTCTGAAGTCCAACCCCTCCCATCTGAGAGAGCTGGACCTGAGTAACAACAACCTGAAGGATTCAGGAGTGAAGCTGCTGTGTGGTTTTCTGGAGAGTCCACACTGTAGACTGGAGACTCTGAGGTCAGTTCACTGACTCTCTGTCACTGTTGTAGATCTGATATCTTTCATTAACAATTGAACCTAATTTATGTTCGTACATAACTTATATCCATAAAGTTTAAATGTCTTTTTGTTCCTCTTTTGTAAATTGAACTAAACTTAATGTGCAGTCACAAAGAGTTGTCAGTGTCTCCCACAGGATGATAGTTTATATATGGTGTGGAGGGTGACGGGGGTGGGTGGGGGTTAGTTTATCTATTGAAACTATCTTAAAAGACTTTGTAACATTACACCTTATTAGTTGTATATCTTTTGTTGTTGACCTATTTCATTACTTAACTCTGGTTTTGTGGTTTTTGTGTTTGGCTGCACAACATGAGTTTGTATAGATGGAGCCACTGGTGGAGCTGGCAGAGGTTAAGAGCTGAAGTCCCTACGTCTTTATTGAAGCAGCAGCACGTTGTCATTAATATTAATGAGAGCTCTTTTTAACTCTTTGTATTTTACAGTTTGCAACCTGCATCCTGTTGGGTTCAGGTGTTTGGAGTTTCCATTTTCTAAACTTGTACATTGTAAACCTTCTTCAGCTCTGAACAGATTATTAAACACTGAATGATTTCAAGCAGGAACATTGTCTTCTAAACTCACATCTTTTATTCTTTATTCAGATTGAGGGACTGCTGGTTGTCAGAGATCAGCTGTTCTTCTCTGGTCTCAGCTCTGAAGTCCAACCCCTCCCATCTGAGAGAGCTGGACCTGAGTGGAAACGAGCTGAAGGATTCAGGAGTGAAGCTGCTGTGTGGTTTTCTGGAGAGTCCACACTGTAGACTGGAGACTCTGAGGTCAGACACCATGTTTTATTTCTGTGCTGAGATGAATGTGATGTGAAAGTTGTGCTGACAGTAAAGTGCAGACATAAGGCTGATATTATACTGATCCACACTGAGTATCTTAATGCTAAAAGCTGTTTTCTTCTTCAGTGGTTTAGTCCATTGACTGTGGCAGAGCAATGTTGAGCTCCACATTTAAAACCTTCATATAACAAGAAGAATCTACACTGAATAATTCACTGTGAACCTCTTCAGCTCTGGATTTAATCTGATATTAACATCATGGTTTTAAAATAAATGATGACAATAAATAAATAATCTCTATTTCAACTATCAGACAGTAACAACTATATTCAGATGTAAACTCCCCATGCACTGCCAACAACAGTCAGCTGGTCGGTTGCAGAACCATGAAGTAAAACATCTGAATAAACCACTGGAGTGAATTTATTAAAGAGCGAACAACGTGTTTCAGTTGAAGTTTCCTCAGGTTCACTCAGGTAATTTCCATGAGCACTCACAGGTGTGACAACTATGCTGCATCTGGGTCACATGACCAGTCACGTGCTGTCACAGTCTTAATTTTTGTCCTTTTCTCATTTAAAAGTGTTTATATATTTTACAACGGTGAGAGTATCGCACAAACATTAAATACAAAAATACATATTGCAAAAGATAAAGCAAGATACATTTAAAAACAGTACAATTAATCTAACAGAACCACAAGAATTACACCACATTACATACAACAAGAGGAAAACTAATGTAAATGTACAGCTGAAATATCCTGGAGGTCCTACCACTGTCCCTCTACACCACTAAATAGGGAAGACCAGGAGACCGAGTGTCTGATCTCTCTCTGAGGGTCCAAATTACCTGTAGAGAGAGATAGAAGACACTAGAGATGTTCTGAAATTGGTGGCTGACCTCTCTCTGCCTGACAACTCCTTTTTGGGATCTTTTGATGTGGAGAGTTTGTACACCAACATCCCAAATAATGGTGGATTAGAAGTTATGGACTTTTATGTTGTACCCAGGAGAGCTGCTCTCTCAGTGGAACTGCTAATGTCATGTTACTAAGTTCATCCTAAAATCTAATTACTTTATGTTTGATAGCAAGTATTACCTGCAGCCTCAGGGGATGAGTATGGGTTCACCTTTCACCCCTAACTATGCCAGCTTGTTCATGGGTTTGTGGGAAGACAGATACATTTTCAATAATATCCCCTCTGCAAGTAACATCCCATATGGTCAGTTTGTGAGAATATGTAGTGAAGAACAGGATTATCTAATAAAAGCTGAAGAAATGTCTGAACATTTAGACAAAGGGGATACGGCCAGACACTTACTGAGATACTCAGTGTGGATCAGTATAATATCAGCCTTATGTCTGCACTTAAGGCAAAAAGGCAGAAGGTAATGGCAGCAGAAAGATTATATAAGATATATTTGTAACAGTAACAGTGCAAAAGAACAGTCAGTAAAAAACAGTAAATAAATAAATTGCAGACAATTTTAATCTATGCAGAATGTGGTGATAGTAATGGTAATACTAATAATAATAGTACCCTCTCTCCCCCAGCCACATCCTCCAGGCTGCCAGGAAGCTGAACCCCCCCCCCAAAAAAAATCACTCCAGACTCTGGACAAACTGTTTCCTGCACTACTATTATTATTAGTATTACCATTACTATCACCACATTCTGCATAGATTAAAATTGGCTGCTGTTTATTTAATTGCTGTTTTTTACTGACTGTTCTTTTGCACTGTTACTGTTACAAATATATCTTACATAATTTTCCTGCTGCCATTACCATCTGCCTTTTTGCACTACCATAAGTATTGTATATTGTATATTATTGTATATTTTATATTTTATTGTCTGTTGTGAAATTGAATGTTTAAATTTTAGTATTAGGAAATGTCTGATCTTATCTGTTGTGCCTGTGCACTTTATCTGTTTCACCGTCAGTGAATGAGAAACGTCCTCTCGATTCCTTGTATGTCTGCATGTGAAGAATTGACATTAAAGCTGACTTTGACTTTTGAAACAACCAACAGAAGAGACAACAGGAAACTTTAGGATCTTGAGTGGAACCTTCAATCAGTTTCTGTGGGTTTTTCTTTGTGTTTGGCTGCACAACATGAGTTTGTATAGATGGAGCCACTGGTGGAGCTGCAGAGGTTAAGAGCTGAAGTCACTACGTCTTTATTGAAGCAGCAGCACGTTGTCATTAATATTAATGAGAGCTCTTTTTCACTCTTTGTATTTTACAGTTTGCAACCTGCATCCTGTTGGGTTCAGGTGTTTGGAGTTTCCATTTTCTAAACTTGTACATTGTAAACCTTCTTCAGCTCTGAACAGATTATTAAACACTGAATGATTTCAAGCAGGAACATTGTCTTCTAAACTCACATCTTTTATTCTTTATTCAGATTGTGTGGCTGCAGTTTGTCAGAGATCAGCTGTTCTTCTCTGGTCTCAGCTCTGAAGTCCAACCCCTCCCATCTGAGAGAGCTGGACCTGAGTTACAACGACAACCTGCAGGATTCAGGAGTGAAGCTGCTGTGTGGTTTTCTGGAGAGTCCACACTGTAGACTGGAGACTCTGAGGTCAGACACCATGTTTTATTTCTGTGCTGAGATGAATGTGATGTGAAAGTTGTGCTGACAGTAAAGTGCAGACATAAGGCTGATATTATACTGATCCACACTGAGTATCTTAATGCTAAAGGCTGTTTTCTTCTTCAGTGGTTTAGTCCATTGACTGTGGCAGAGCAATGTTGAGCTCCACATTTAAAACCTTCATATAACAAGAAGAATCTACACTGAATAATTCACTGTGAACCTCTTCAGCTCTGGATTTAATCTGATATTCCACATCATGGTTTTAAAATAAATGATGACAATAAATAAATAATCTCTATTTCAACTATCAGACAGTAACAACTATATTCAGACGTAAACTCCCCATGCACTGCCAACAACAGTCAGCTGGTCGGTTGCAGAACCATGAAGTAAAACATCTGAATTAACCACTGGAGTGAATTTATTAAAGAGCGAACAACGTGTTTCACTTGAAGCTTCCTCAGGTTCACTCAGGTAATTTCCATGAGCACTCACAGGTGTGACAACTATGCTGCATCTGGGTCACATGACCAGTCACGTGCTGTCACAGTCTTAATTTTTGTCCTTTTCTCATTTCAAAGTGTTTATATATTTTACAACGGTGAGAGTATCGCACAAACATTAAATACAAAAATACATATTGCAAAAGATAAAGCAAGATACATTTAAAAACAGCACGATTAATCTAACAGAACCACAAGAATTACACCACATTACATACAACAAGAAGAAAACTAATGTAAATGTACAGCTGAAATATCCTGGAGGTCCTACCACTGTCCCTCTACACCACTAAATAGGGAAGACCAGGAGACCGAGTGTCTGATCTCTCTCTGAGGGTCCAAATTACCTGTAGAGAGAGATAGAAGACACTAGAGATGTTCTGAAATTGGTGGCTGACCTCTCTCTGCCTGACAACTCCTTTTTGGGATCTTTTGATGTGGAGAGTTTGTACACCAGCATCCCAAATAATGGTGGATTAGAAGTTATGGACTTTTATGTTGTACCCAGGAGAGCTGCTCTCTCAGTGGAACTGCTAATGTCATGTTACTAAGTTCATCCTAAAATCTAATTACTTTATGTTTGATAGCAAGTATTACCTGCAGCCTCAGGTGATGAGTATGGGTTCACCTTTCACCCCTAACTATGCCAGCTTGTTCATGGGTTTGTGGGAAGACAGATACATTTTCAATAATATCCCCTCTGCAAGTAACATCCCATATGGTCAGTTTGTGAGAATATGTAGTGAAGAACAGGATTATCTAATGAAAGCTGAAGAAATATCTGAACATTTAGACAAAGGGGATACGGCCAGACACTTACTGAGATACTCAGTGTGGATCAGTATAATATCAGCCTTATGTCTGCACTTAAGGCAAAAAGGCAGATGGTAATGGCAGCAGAAAGATTATGTAAGATATATTTGTAACAGTAACAGTGCAAAAGAACAGTCAGTAAAAAACAGTAAATAAATAAATTGCAGCCAATTTTAATCTATGCAGAATGTGGTGATAGTAATGGTAATACTAATAATAATAGTACCCTCTCTCCCCCAGCCACATCCTCCAGGCTGCCAGGAAGCTGAACCCCCCCAAAAAAAAAAAAATCACTCCAGACTCTGGACAAACTGTTTCCTGCACTACTATTATTATTAGTATTACCATTACTATCACCACATTCTGCATAGATTAAAATTGGCTGCTGTTTATTTAATTACTGTTTTTTACTGACTGTTCTTTTGCACTGTTACTGTTACAAATATATCTTACATAATTTTCCTGCTGCCATTACCATCTGCCTTTTTGCACTACCATAAGTATTGTATATTTTATATTATTGTATATTTTATATTTTATTGTCTGTTGTGAAATTGAATGTTTAAATTTTAGTATTAGGAAATGTCTGATCTTATCTGTTGTGCCTGTGCACTTTATCTGTTTCACCGTCAGTGAATGAAAAACGTCCTCTTGATTCCTTGTATGTCTGCATGTGAAGAATTGACATTAAAGCTGACTTTGACTTTTGAAACAACCAATAGAAGAGACAACAGGAAACTTTAGGATCTTGAGTGGAACCTTCAATCAGTTTCTGTGGCTTTTTCTTTGTGTTTGGCTGCTCAACATGAGTTTGTATAGATGGAGCCACTGGTGGAGCTGCAGAGGTTAAGAGCTGAAGTCACTACGTCTTTATTGAAGCAGCAGCACGTTGTCATTAATATTAATGAGAGCTCTTTTTAACTCTTTGTATTTTACAGTTTGCAACCTGCATCCTGTTGGGTTCAGGTGTTTGGAGTTTCCATTTTCTAAACTTGTACATTGTAAACCTTCTTCAGCTCTGAACAGATTATTAAACACTGAATGATTTCAAGCAGGAACATTGTCTTCTAAACTCACATCTTTTATTCTTTATTCAGATTGTGGGGCTGTTGGTTGTCAGAGATCAGCTGTTCTTCTCTGGTCTCAGCTCTGAAGTCCAACCCCTCCCATCTGAGAGAGGTGGACCTGAGTAACAACAACCTGAAGGATTCAGGAGTGAAGCTGCTGTGTGGTTTTCTGGAGAGTCCACACTGTAGACTGGAGACTCTGAGGTCAGTTCACTGACTCTGTTACTGTTGTAGATCTGATATCTTTCATTAACGATTAAACCTAATTCATGTTTGTACATAACTTATATCCATAAAGTTTAAATGTCCTTTTGTTCCTCTTTTGTTAGTTGAACTGAAGTTAATGTGCAGTCACAAAGAGTGGTCAGTGTCTCCCACAGGATGATAGTTTATATATGGTGTGGAGGGTGACAGGGGTGGGTGGGGGTTACTTTATTTATTCGAAGTATCTGAAAGACTCGGTTAAATTACACCTGATTAGTTGTATATCTTTTGTTATTGACTTATTTCATTACTTAACTGAATACTTTAATCACCTTGCTTTTCTCTTCAGTAATGTTACTGTTTTCCACACACACCAGCCTGCCCCGCCTCTTTCTGTCTCTGTTTGTGTCTCTGTTGACTTTCTTCAGCTGTAACTTTTATAAAGTCGCCCAAAAACCACCTGAGATTGCGTTTTAATAACAGCAGGTGAGCCGCATGTGAAGGAGGCTCGTTGTTAATGAGGGAACCAATCATAATGATGGAAAACAGCGAGGTTACCAGTAGAGGTGTGAATTGTCACTGATCTCCCGATTCGATTCGATTACGATTATAATGTCAGCGATTCGATTCGATTCCTCGATGCATCACGATGCTTCAAATACATTTTTCTATTAAAGCCATATAGGATATTTGACTTGACCGAATGCATTAATATACTGTATAGTTCAATATAATACAGTTTTCTATATTACTTCATATGGTTGTTTTCATCCAAAAATACAAGTAGTAAGATATAAACAATCTTTTTTATTTAACAGTCTGAACACAGCAGACAACACACACACACACACACACACACACACGTCTCCCGATCGTGTCATTGGACAGAGGGACAGTATTCAGTGTCTCAGCACTTTTCTCACCTATGATTGTGACCATGTCCAATGCTGCCGAGTATTAGCTCCTCTGCTATTGTGTGATGGTTTTTTGCACCTTGCGATGTGGCGGTGTTTGTACGAGGCTAACGGTGCGTTTTTATTTAGTGAAGCTGCGCTCACTAAACGACCGGCCTGTTGGAGATACTCATCGAGCTTCCGATGAAAAAAGTCCAGTGGCTTATTGACATAACTGGGGTGTAAGGTCTCCAGGTGCTGCCTTAATTTGTTTGGTTTCATGCTGTCCGCTGCCAGAGTTTAAAAATTAAACACACACAGGTTTCTCCTCATTTCCGACCGTATTCACGGTAAACCCAAAGGCTATGTAGGCTTCGTCGTATTTCCTGGTCTTAATACGTTTATGCCGGTTACCGTCACTTGCTGTTCTTGCCTCTGACGTCAACCCCGTCAGTCCCCCCTGCCTGTCGCGCCCCACTATTTGAGAAGTACTGGTCTAGATGAAACGGGTTAGGCTACTGAAAATGTTATTTTTCATTTGAATGTTTATGCCGCGGCCAGAAAATTAACGAGCGACATCATTGTGTTATAATCGGTTATGGTCGGCCACTGCATCGATGGCCATGTCTGCATCGCGATGCATCGATTATTTGATTAATTTCAACACCTCTAGTTACCAGTGACATTGACTCCAAGCGATGAGTTCACTGCCGTTCACTGTTACTTTACCTGGTCTGTGCTTGTCAAACAAACTCTATCTGCTCCAGAGAGTGTCTGTCTGCATGTCTGTCTGTCTGTCTGTCTGTACAGGAGGGACACAGTGAGGCAGGTTGTCCACTACATCATCAATCAAAGATATTTGTACTGTGAGTGAGAGATTCTTTGCTGAAGCAACGGCATAAAACACAATGCTAGAGAGAAGTGTAGAAATATTTGTAGTTCATTATGAAACTACAGTGAGGGTGTCAGGGACTGAGCTGGCAGGCATGAGGAGTCAAGCAGGAACATTGTCTTCTAAACTCACATCTTTTATTCTTTATTCAGATTGAGGGGCTGCAGTTTGTCAGAGATCAGCTGTTCTTCTCTGGTCTCAGCTCTGAAGTCCAACCCCTCCCATCTGAGAGAGCTGGACCTGAGTAACAACAAGCTGAAGGATTCAGGAGTGAAGCTGCTGTGTGGTTTTCTGGAGAGTCCACACTGTAGACTGGAGACTCTGAGGTCAGACACCATTTTTACCTCCGACATGGAGGATATGCTTTCCATGCAGTTTGAGGGTTTGTCTGTCAGCAGGATTATAGAAAAACTACTGGTCTGATTGTCATGAAACTTGTTGGGAGAGTGTAGCGTTGGCTAAGGAAGAACCCAATAAACTTTGGAGCGGATCCAAATCACAGAGCTGATAAAGAAATTATTATGAATTGAACTGAATTAATTGTACATGTGCATAACAACTACCTCAAATATCACTGTATGCAGCAGAATCATTCAGATCCATGAAAGCATATTGTACATACTTAATTATTTAACCACGAATGGAGATAAAATTATTTAATCTTCCGACTCTTCTAGACTTTAAAAATGTTAACAGACTGAATGGATCAAACTGTGACAGTGAAACGAGGGGGTGTTGATGCTTAAAAACAACATATCCACTGTTTTACAGCCGCTTCTTTCACAATGTGACCTTCTGAGGAAAAGTCTGTTTGGTCAGTTTGCGTCACATGACACACGCCATAGCTTTAATTACACAGTTCAGCCACTACATCTGTTTGGCTTCAAGCCCTGAACAGATCAAACTGACAGGAAGTGAGACAGCACAGAGGTCAATTTTCAAGATAAAATACAGCTTGGAGATTCCAGATCAAATTTCAAACATTGTGGCACCAGACCAGAAATCAGAGAACCACACTGGTCCATTCAATATCAGCTTTTTTAATAAATGATAATAACAATAAGGAAAGTAAATTTTTGTCAGATAGACATCAATTGAGGTGCATTGAGACAAGAAAACCACAACACACAATAAAATAATCAAAATTCCAACTATCAGACAGTAACAAATATATTCAGTATTTCTTTTCCAACATTTCTGTGAAGCTGTACAATGTTTATACTGACTCAACTGTTTAATTATAAACTCACATCTTTTATTCTTTATTCAGATTGTGGCACTGCAGTTTGTCAGAGATCAGCTGTTCTTCTCTGGTCTCAGCTCTGAAGTCCAACCCCTCCCATCTGAGAGAGCTGGACCTGAGTAAGAACAATCTGAAGGATTCAACAGTGAAGCTGCTGTGTGGTTTTCTGGAGAGTCCACACTGTAGACTGGAGACTCTGAGGTCAGTAGAGGGTCTGAGTCAGTCCATGCTGGTTCCAGCAGTCTTGGACTAAACACAGATCCAGTATTTGCTGCTTTCCTCAGTGACGGACGGACCACAGACCACAGACGGACGGACGGACAGACAGACAGACAGACAGACAGACAGACAGACAGACAGACAGACAGACAGACAGACAGACAGAGAGAGAACAGTCAACCAATCAGAGAGCCAGAAGCTTGCTGTGATCATGTGTTTGAGTTGATTTGAAGTCGACTGTTGTTGTTGTGTTCATGTGTTCAGGAAATAAAGCTGGATTCCAGCTGACAGCATTACAAGATGTATAGAGACAGTGGTCCTCATTCATCCAGTCTGATCTCACACTGTTTGTTCTCTCATTTTACACTAAACAACTGATCAGTTGGTCTTTGTCACAGCTCTGAGATCAGTCTGCAAACAAGCATAATTACATTTAGTGACCATGTGGTCTTTGTACAGACCAGGACCTCTGCTGGAGTCCAGTACCCACAGCTGATGTGTGGCTGTTCAGTCTTTGTATGAACATGTAGGACCTTTAACATCAGATATATATCTGTCCACTTGTCTCTTGTTTGTCCAAATAGTTTGAATATTTACACATTTGTCCTGTAAGATTTCAGATGAAACATTCAAATGTGACTGAGACTGTGGTTTTTATCAGCTTTGAACCCTAACAGCAGTAAATGCATCATTCCAGTGGGCAGTGAATGTCTCTCTGTTTCTGCAGTAATGATGTGTTCAGTCCCTGCTGCTCTTTATACTGGATGTGCTGATGGAGGGAGTCTCTGTAAACACTGATTTATCTCTGCTGTCCTCTGTCTCCTTCTCTCCTCAGATGGAAGTGATCTCATTAACAGTGAGTGGTGAGGAAGGAGGTTGTGTTGGAGGATCCGCTGTGTCCTGATGATCCAGAGAGGTTGAAGCAGCAGCATCAGCTCTGACTGGGCCATGTTACTGGGAGGTAGAGTGGAGAGGAGAGCTTCATCCAGCAGTGACTGACAGAGGAATCACAACCAGTGGAGACGACTCTCAGTGCTGCAGTCTGAACTGCTCTGAGATCAGCTCCACTGTCACACTGTCTGACCTCCTCCACCTGGACTTTATTACATATTCTGAACACATTTATGAGACATAATTAGATATTTCTGTTTCTGTCACAGCTCCACCTTGTGGAACGATGGAGTGTTGCAGTTCATTTACACATTAATAACAGTGGAAGTTCATATTTTATGTATAAAGTTGAATTTCTGGATGTTACCACCAATACTATCAGCTTCTGAAAATATA
>NW_026136718.1:1374277-1393796 GCF_905237075.1 Dicentrarchus labrax | reverse complement strand
ATTTAATTGTGAAATTTAGCTTCAGCATTATCAGATAGACATCTGCGAAAAATGTTTTTCCCTAATGGCTTGTAGTCTATCAATAAGAATTCAAAAGTTATTAAATAATGTTCAGATAGAAAAGGATTTGTAGGAAGACTATTAAATGTTCAATATCAATGCCATATGATAGAACAAGGTCCAGTGTGATTAAAACAATGAGTGGGTTTTTTTTACACTCTGACAGAAGCCAATTGTTGAGTTAAAACTAGGGATGGCTATGAAATGCAACTGACTTTCATGGTGAAGCTGGTCCAGGGGGCAACTAAAAGCCTAGAAGTGTGGGAGATGTGGATTCCAGCAACAGAAAAAGCTGATCTAGAAGGCCGGGTGAAGGATTTAAAAGCAGCCAGGAACAAGCTTAGAGCAAGAAGAGGAGAGTTTGTCATGGCACAAAGTATTACATAGGAGGAAAGTGCATCAGTGGCAGCAGCGACAAACATGGTGGCCACTTTAGCAGCACAGACCACACCCATTGTGAGGATAAAGTCGACAAGTCTGCCCAAATTTCATGGCTGTAAAAGAAATTTCAACAGATGGAGGAAAGACAGGGAAAGCCTGCAAAAGCAGGGGAACTGGCTCTGTGGAAGTGAAAAGATGCAACTTTTGGACAGTGTGGATGAAAAAATCTGTACAACCAGGGTTTCACAACTGTGCTGAAGACATGTCCAGAGTGCTGGAGAATAGGTTTGGAAATAAGTCCACAATTGCCTTAGAAATAATTTAAGAACTGCATAAGATTCCCATCTTGAGAGCACATCCACCAAGAAAGGCAGACATCACGGAGCTCGGAAACATAGGTGCCTTCAAGAACCCGCTGGTAACCAAGTCCATAGAAAGCAAGCTACCTAACACCATAAAGAAAGACTGGTTTGCCTTCATGACCGACCCCATGAAAATGAGAGTAGGCCAAGACCTCCAGGAGGGAGAAGTAAGAGAAAAGGCTCCTAATCAGCTAACCAGAAGAGAACTACTAAGCCAAGTAGCTGGTCTCTATGACCCAATTGGCCTAATCACATCTGTTAAACAGAAAGGAGCCATACTTGTCAGGAGAGCATTCCAGGAGGCTGGAGGAGGAAGTCTGACCTGAGACACTTGGGACAAACCGCTTTCTGATAGCCTAAGGGAGGAAGCAATCAAGCTGTTTGAAGAGTATGTGCGTCTTGGCCAAGTCACCTTCCACAGAAGCCTCACACAGCTGACTGGGTTGGAAAACCCTGTGGAATAACATTCTCTGATGGAAGTGACAAAAACTAGGGTGCTGTGGTGTACTTCAGAGACCGAGCAAGGCATCAAGGTCAGACTGGTTGAATCCAAGGCAAAGCTTACACCACTAGATCAAAAAGGGGAACCTGTTAAAGCAGAAACCTGTGGTGTAGTCTTTGCAGCCCGCCTGAGGAGGAAAGCACAGCCGAATGGAGATAGAGCCATGGTCCCACCTCCTGGATAGTCAGACCATGTTGGGAGCTATTCAGCGAGACAGCTACGGATACCAGACTTTCCTCACGAACAGGGTTGGTGAAATTCAGAAGGCTGGATCTTTTAAGGACTGGTGGTGGAACCCAGGGGAGCTAAACATCTCTGATATTATAACAAGAGGAGCAACTCCTGAGGAAGAAATCAGCCGGAGTGATTGCAGCAGGTGCCAAGGAGGGCATAAATAAACTCCAAAGAAAGGCCTTCTCAGCAGCACTGACCAGAAGTCAAACAAACAGAGCACCAAGTAGCACACCACAAGATGATGAGGAACCTGAGAATCTTTTAACAATTCCAGAGACTACAGCTCTGATCCGGAGAGCTCCAGCTGGTTCAGCAATTAAGCAACTTGTTGAACCGAGAAGATAGAAGATTACTAGTCAGTCATTGCCTGGGTGTGGAGAGCTGCTACAAAATGGAAGATAAAGGGCTCAGCTAAGGCAAAGTGGGAGGTGATTCCTTCAAAGGAAGAGGCACGATCCAACAATTGAGTGAGAATGTATATGATTATTTAATATTGAATATTTGATTTTGATGTAATAATTTTGAGTTTATTAATGTAATTTTAAGAACAATTTGAAATGTTTAGTTGAGAGCTGCTGTCTTACACACTTCTCTGCGCTTCCATTAGAACAGTCACTCACCCAAAACCCCATAGAGACTGTCTGTGTCCCCTGACCACGGCGAGGCAGAAGTGGATCTTTTTGCCTCCCAGGCAACACCACACTGTCCCCTCTGGTTTTCTTTCAGGGAACCAAGTCCCCTAGGCCAAGATGCTCTGGCACACGCATGGCCCAGGCAACTGCTGTACGCTTTCCCGCCTCTGCCATTAATATTGCCAACACTGGACAGGGTGTCTGCAGCGGGACACGAGATACTGCTAACAGCCCCCAGATGGCCAGGAAGAGTATGGTTTCCAGAGTTTCACCAACTTCTACAGGGAGAGCCTTGGTGCCTTCCGGTGAGAATGGATCTCCTCTCACAGTTTGGCGACCAAATCTGGCACCCGAACCCATCTCGGCTGAAACTTCTCTGAAGGGCCAGAGCCATTGCTAGGGCTCTGTGAGCGAGCAGTGGTGCGGACTATTCACAGTTCCCGGGCACCCTCCACCAATGTGTTCTGTGCTAATAGGTGGAAGCTTTTTGCCAAGTGGTGCCAAGCTCAAAATCAGGAGCCAACACAATGCTCCATACCTGGTATACTCAGTTTTCTCCAGTCACTCCTTGATCCAGGCCACGCAGCCTCCACAATCAGGGCGTATATTGCCGCCATCTCATCTATGCAAAATAGAGTGGAGGGGGTGAAAATTGGATCCCACACTCTGGTGACCCGCTTCCTAAAGGGGGCTCAGCGATTGAGGCCTCCTCGGCGAAACCCAGTGCCCTCCTGGGACTTGCCCCTTGTTTTGCGTGCACTGGGCAAACCCCCATTTGAACCCCTGGGGGGTATAGAGTTGAACTGGCTGTCCGTGAAGACAGCCTTTCTCTTGGCCATTACGTCAGCAAAGCGGGTAAGAGAGCTACATGCCTTTTCCATAAACGGAGAGTGTCTGCATTGGCATCCAATGTACAGGAGTAACCTTATGTCCAAACCCCTTTTTTCTCCCAAAGACCTTTGTGTCCTCATACATCAACCATCCTCTTAGGCTGGCAGCCTTTGAACCCTGAGATCAGGGGTCTGAACTGGGGTTGAGCGCTGAGCTTTTGTGCCCTGTACGGGCACTTAGGATTTATCTTCAGAGGACCACCCAAATCGGGCAGTCAGACGCATTGTTTGTCTGTCATACAGGGCCAAGACGGGGCCTTGCCCCGTCCAAACAGCCGTTGTCAAGATGGATAGCCGAGACCATCGGCCATGCTTACAAGTGCAGTGGTCATCCAAGCCCTTACCACATAACCCAGTGGCTGCTGCGGTACTTCCTACACCTTTCACAGCATCCCTAACAGGCAGGTAACAATTCCTCCTGACTTTGTTGATATTAGCCATCCAGTTGCTGAAAGCACCGCCTCTGCCGGTCAGTAGAAACGAAATAGAATGGTTGCGTATGTAACCGCGGTTCTATGAGTTTCGGATGATCGCCAGAGCTCGGCAGTTACTCGGAATATCCACGAGAAGATTGCCAAGCGGTCACTTCCTGGGTGGGCCTGCCCTTTGTGCCGAGGCACAGGGCATACGTCACCCAGGTCACAGGTGACTTTGTTGATACAAACAGTCAACCTGCACATGTGTGCAATGGATATCCAGGTGCTGAAAGCACCGCCTCTGGCGGTCATCTGAGACTCGCAGAACCGTGGTTACATACGTTACCATGGTTTTTCCTTGCCCTTGTCTCCAAGGTCTTGCTCATGGTGGTACTGTTGGGTCTCTGTAAATAATGGTATAAGGAGTTCGGTCTAGACCTGCTCTATTTGAAAAGTATCCTGAGATAACTTCTGTTATGAATTGGCGCTATACAAATACAATTGAATTGAACTGAATTGAATTGAATCTGATTTAAGGACTAAACTTGATAAAAACTCTGAGAATTCAGATAGAAAAGTACGGTCCAGGAGCGCGGTACACTATAACAAACCGAACTGGCTGCAGTGTTTTCCAGGACGGTGAGAAAGACTAAGAACAAGGCTTTTAAATGAAATTTACCCCAAAAAATATTTGTAAAATACCAGAAAACTGTTAAATTTAATTATTGATAAACCAGTAAATTATTTGAAATATCTTACTAGAACGTGCAATAAGAAATACGAGTGAAAGTGAATTTGCTCTGGTTGTTTTCTTTGTGATGCGATCTGAGAGCAGTGTGATGGATCATTTCCCTTTAAAATGAGACACAGCAGTGAGCTGACAAAGCTCCGCCCCTGAATGACATCACCTGAGACCAACAAGGAAACAGGTTGTACCAGTTCAGTTCTCACTGAGGAGAGACACACAGACGGACAGACACACGGTAAGATTGACCTTCATTACAAATCTGTGACTTTAACTGAGGGAGGACATGGTGGTCTTTCAAACTTCTATCTTCTACTTTCTATTAACAGTCACACATTAAATGTATATAAAATGTAATTCACACATTGATGTATGTTTAATTGTAAACATAACGATTTATAATTATGATTAATAATTATATAATTATTATATATTATAATTATAATTCAATGATTATAATTCAAACATAAACATAATTTAAACCTCTTCAGAAAACTGACATTTTGTATCAGTGATCCGTTTGATCAGACCAGGATCAGAGCTCAATGACAATTGCATTTTCCTGTGACCACTACTGTATAAGAAAAGTTTACTTGTGCTTCGCCAGTTAAATGCTTTAAATGTTAAGCTACAGCGGTAGAAAATGTTCAGTTGCATTAGCAGTAACCGAAGTTGATACTGTTTGTTTATGCATTGTACTTTGGACTGCTTTATCATCAAGGTCCGGTAATGGTTCAAGCTCCAGGATGGATTGATACCGGCTGTCTGTGACCTGTCTTCAAACTCGGAAGCCGTAAGTTTTGTTTTACTGTTTCTATTGTAGGTTTGTCTGTTCAACTTGGTGTCAGCATGTGTCAGCAAGAGACAATGTGGCTAGCAGGACTAATGTAGTATTGAAGGACACACCCTAGAAGGCACATGGGTAAACTGTAATCTGATTACGTCTTTTTTCTGTGACTGTAATCCATGAGTTACCTTCTATTTTTAATATCCTGATCACAAAGCTCCATTACATCTAATCCATTACTCCCTTTAACTTTAATTTAAATGACTCACTGTCTTAAGACATACTACCACATACTAGTGCAGATTATTTCTAATTGCATCCACAACATTTATTTAAGTCAAAGAATTTCCACAATTTCCATAAAGTATCTGGTACAAGTGTATTTTGTAGTCCCTAGATTGACCTCAGACAAGCCTTTTTATTTTGATGGCACACATCATACATTTCTTAATGTAGACCACTAACAATACATGCTACAGTTACATATCAATCATTGCTGGATTCAGCACAGTCCTTTTTTTCTGGTTGGTGTTTGAGACTATCCCAGCCATAGCTACCTGGAAGTAAATGAATACTGTTTTCTTCCAACAGGTGGTTTCCTTCTGAATGCCTGAATAACATAAGTTACATTCAGTCTGTGCCACCTTCTGACTGGTGCCACGTGTACTCCTCCTCAGTGTCTTCTATAGTGAAGTACAATACTTAAAATAAAATTTACTCAAAGTGAATTTCAAAAAGTACACACAAAATGACTTACAGTAATGAGCAGAATTTATTACTTCCAACTTCAAGAGAAATGTCTGCCTCTTTAGCTGCTGAATGCTTCACTTTCTTTAGAAGTTAGTCTCTAATGGTGTCTTTTTACGGTGCTGGGTTTTAGAATGTTGTAGCTGATAACAGCTGAATGCTACTTAAAATGTGCTGATGTGATCAGTGAGACAATCAAAGTTGGGGGCCACAAAACCAAAATACTGAGCTGAAAGACACAAAAACACTCCATCAAGCTGAGGAGAACTGTACCTTTAGCTCACATCCCTTAAAGGTCCAGTGTGTAACATTTAGAAGGATCTATTGTCAGAAATGGAATATAATATTCATAGATAGGTAGGTTTTAATAGGCGTTCAATATTCATAGGTAGGTAGGTTTTAATTAGCGTCCAATCACCTAAATATAGGAATTGTTGCATTTTTGTTACCTTATAATGAGCTGTTTTTAACTACAGGAGGGCAGGTCCCTCCAAAGAGGCTGCCATCTTGAACCACCTGGTTTCTAAAGTAGCCCAGATGAGAGACTAACATCAAAACCCAAAGATAAAGGCAGAAAATGCTCAAATTTGAGAAGGTGAAACAAGTCAAAATTTTTGATTTTTCCTTAATAATGGACGTCGATGATTAATCAAAATGTTAGTGATTCTCTGCAACAACAAATTGGCTGACTGGCAAATGTTAAAGGGGAACTCTGGCAGATTTTTACCCAAGTCTTGATCGCTAGATGTCACCGAGTACTGTCGATAGAAAAAACAACGACCAAAACCGGTGCTGGCAAACTGGAGTTCTTGCAGCTAATGGCCAGAGCTCCCACTTAGCTAAAATACACTTCTTGGGGGCATAGCCTAGAGTGCCTTTTGCTCCTCTTAACAGACACAAAATGCAATTAAAATGTCTGTCCAACATGTTCAGGGCCCTTACATGACAACAACATGCGTTTTCTACTCATTTAAATTCAAAGTTTACAAGTCCTGTCACCTACCTGTTTCTCCATCACTCGCTTCACCAAAAGCCCAGAAGAGTCGATCACGGAGGTCATACCTTTGCGACGAAAACTTTTCCCCCTCAAAAATGTCAATGTCTTCACAGGCTACGCTCCTCCGATCCCTACAACTTCCTGCAACAACTGAATTCCCACGGGACTTAAAAGTTTTCATGTGCGCATACTCGAAAGCTGCATGCTGCCTGTTGCGTTGCTCCAGCCTTTGAGTTCGCGTTTTTTAACTTTCTTAACTTTTATTCTTTTGTTCGTTCTTGTTTCTTCACTGTAACTCTGTGAAGTCCTGTCCTCTCTAACAAGGTCGTTTTCAGAGAGTTTTCGTGCTTTTCTACGTGTTGTTTTTATTATGCCGCTTCCACTGGGACACGCCGCCTTTATTCACTCCAGAGAACAGCTGATCGCGCTAATTCCGGCTGGCGTAGTGGCCAGACCAGAGAAAAACACACCGGGGGATGCAGAGGAGGGAAGCAACGTCTGTGAATGAGAGGAGCGTCGAGACGGGACGGGCTTATGGAGAGGGTCCCTTTGCGGAGTACCGTGAGTGCAGTCTGATGTGTTTATAATAATAATAATAATAATACATTTTATTTATAAGCGCTTTTCTAAATACTCAAAGACACTTTACATAAAAAAAAAAAAAAACAAAACATAAAAGCAGCCAAACAACATCAAATAGTAAAACATTAAAACACATCAGACTTAGCTAAACATTAAAGCAATTTTAAAAAGGTGAGTTTTTGTCAGTGATTTGAATGTTGGAAGGTCGGTACAGTCACGGATGTGTTTGGGGAGAGAGTTCCAGAGGGAGGGCAGCTACAGAGAACGCTCTGTCGCCCCCAGGTTCGGTGCTTGGTCCGGGGGTGGAGGAGTCAGGAGGTTTGCTTCAGATGAGCGGAGGCTGCGGGATGGATTGTGGCGATGGAGCAGGTCAGTGAGGTAGGAAGGAGCCTGGTTATGGAGGGCTTTGTGTGTAAGGAGGAGGATTTTGAACTGAATGCGCTGTGGAACTGGGAGCCAGTGGAGGTTCTGGAGGACGGGAGTGATGTGATCACGGGTGCGGGTGTGGGTGAGCATACGTGCAGCGGAGTTTTGAATGTACTGTAGCTTATTTAGAGTTTTGGATGGTGTGCCATAGAGGATGCTGTTGCAGTAGTCGATTCTGGAGGTGATGAAGGCGTGGATGAGGGGTTTCAGCAGCAGAGAAGGAGAGTGATGGGCGAAGACGGGCAATGTTCTTGAGATGAAAGAAGGCAGTTCTCGTGATTTGGTTTATGTGATGTTCAAAGGAGAGGTTATTGTCAAAGATGACTCCGAGGTTGCGACTGTGGGGGGATGGAGACAGGGTGGAGTTGTCAATGGTGAGGTGGAAACTGTCTGTGGTTTTGGTGAGGGATTTGGGGCCGATAATGATGAGGTCTGATTTGTCACAGTTGAGTTTGAGAAAGTTGGAATGCATCCAGGATTTGATGTCGGTGAGGCAGTTGGAGAGAGTGGAGTGAGTGGCCGGGTGATGGATTTGGTAGAGATATAAAGCTGGACGGCATAACAGTGGAAGTGGAGACCATGGTGGCGAATGATGTTGCCAATGGGTAGCAGGTAGAGTATGAAGAGGAGAGGACCAAGCACCGAACCCTGGGAGACGCCTTGGGACAGGGGAGCAGTGGAGGAGGTGCAGTTGTTGATATGGATAAATTGTTGTCGGTCTGTGAGGTAAGATTTGAGCCAGGGAAAGTGCAGTGCCAGTGATGCTGAGAGGACTCAAGACGGGAGAGGAGAATGTTATGGTTGATGGTGTCAAAGGCTGCAGTGAGGTCCAGGAGGATAAGGATGGTGAGGTGGCCGGAGTCAGCGGAGAGGAGGATGTCGTTGGTGACTTTCAGGAGGGCTGTTTCGGTGCTGTGTTGGGAGGCGGAAACCGGATTGAAATGGTTCGAACAGTTCATTTGAGCAGAGGTGGGTTTTGAGTTGTGTGGCGACAATACGTTCCAGTATTTTGGACAGAAAAGGAAGATTGGAGATGGGCGAAAAGTTAGACATGATGTCAGGGTTGAGTCCAGGTTTTTTGAGGATGGGAGTGACAGCAGCCAATTTGAGTGAGCGGGGGACTGAGCCGGACTTGAGAGAGGAGTTGATGATTTCTGTGATGAGTGTGGAGATGGCTGGTAAAGAGTCCTTGATGAGGTGAGATGGGATAGGATCCAGGACACATGTAGTGGTTTTCATGCCTGTCATGATTTTGGGCAGCTCCCCTGGTGACACGGGGCAGAACTGAGACAGAGGCTGAGAGGCGAAGGGGGGAGGAGCAGATGAAGGAGTGGGATTGCAGGCTGTGGGGGCAGGAGCGGGGGGACAAATTGTTATAAATGGTGTCGATTTTTGATTGAAAGAATGAAAGAAAGGAGTTGCATTTGTCAGTGGTGAATGACTTGGAGGTATTGTCGCTGGGCTTGAGGAGTTTATTTACTGTAGAAAACAGAGCCTTGGGGTTGGTGGAGCCAGCGTGAATGAGGTGAGAGTAGTAGGTGGACCGGGTGGTGTTGAGGGCATCCTTGTACTGCAGGAGGTAGTCTGTAAAAGTTTGGAGATGAACAGTTAAACCGGTTTTCTTGTAAAGTCTTTCAAGTTGTCGTTTGCGTGACTTCATTTTGTGCAGTTCAGAAGTGTACCAGGGGGGCAGAGTGGGTGAATGAGACGGTTTTGGTTTTAATGGGGGCCAGCTGATGGAGACAGGAGGAGAGTGTTTCGTTGTAGAACTTGGTGAGGTCAGAGGGGTTGTCAGTCAGCGGTGGGGGGAGGAAGATATTTTACTTGCAAGAGAGGTAGTAAGAGCTGAAGGGGGGAGATGGATTTGAGGTTTCTGAAAGATATTGTCCGTTTATCCTTAATGGTGGGAATGGGGATGTCAATGTCTGTGATGATTGCCAGGTGGTCGGAGATGTTGAGGTTGAGGCTGGAGAGGTGATGTAAGGTGAGACCAGTGGAGCAGACAAGATCCAGGATGTGACCACGGCTGTGGGTGGGAAAGTTGACGTGTTGGGTGAAGTTGAAGCAGTGTAGTAGTTCCAGAAATTCAGTGGCAGATTTGCAGTCATTGTCAATGTGGATGTTGAAATCTCCCAGAAGAAGAACGGAAGGTGAGATGAGTTAGAAAGTCAGAGAAGTCGGTGAGAAAGGAGGGGTTTGGTTTGGGGGGCGGTAGATGATGGCAGTGACCAGAGGAGTGGGACCAGAGAGTTTGAAAGTGAGGTGTTCAAAGGAGTGAGCAGCAGGGATGGAGATGGTGGATGTTTTGATGTCGTTCCTGTAGATTGCTGCTACACCACCTCCCCGCCCCTCAGGTCGGGGTTTGTCAATGTAAGTGTATCTGGTGGGTGTGGTCTGGTTGAGCAAAAAGTAGTCCAGAGGTTTGTGCCAGGTTTCAGTGATACAGAGGAAATCCAGGTTATTGTCAGTTATGAATTCATTCAGAATGAGACTTTTATTGTTAAGTGAGCGGGTGTTGAGCAAAGCCAGTTTCAGGTGACGTTGCTTCGTGAAGGGTTGAGAGGACCGAGGAAGGGGGCGGAGATTAGATAGGTGCACATGTCGTTGTTGTGATGACGTAATGAGGAAGTTGCGGTGCGTGAGCAGGACCAGATGGATGGGATAGAGTTAGGAGTTGAACAGTTGTAAATGAACATGCGACCAGAGCCTCTGTGTGGAGGACGGCGAAGTAGTCCAGTTTCACAGAGGATGTCGGTGCAGTCCGGGCGCTGATGGTTGTTGAGTGAATGGAGGACGGAGATGGAGTACAGCGGCGGCATGATCCAGGTGTGGAGCGCTAGCACGGAGCTAGTGCTAGCTTGTGACCATGAGCCAGGTGTCTGTGGACGGAGCCGTATCATGTACTCCAGAAGAATCCACAGGGTGATCCACAGCATAACAGCAGCAGGCGATCTGTGGTCCGATGATGAGGCGATGAGGAGAGTGGCCCCCGGCCTGCTAACCTAGAGGACCCGGTGATAAGAGGAGGTCGTCAGCTCGATGCGGTGGTGGCCAGCGGAGGAAGCCAGCCGGAGCCCGACAGAACCGACCACACCGGGACGGAAAGATCCCGGGAGGACGGGATAATCCGATGAGGAAGAGAGGGGCCGCCGGCCTGCTAGCCAGGGGGTCCAGGTAGGGAGAGGAGGTTGTCAGCCTGATGCGGTGGTGGCCAGCGGATGAAGCCAAAGCCAAAGCCCAGTAAAGCCGACCACACCGGGATGGAAAGATCCTGGCAGGACGGGCAGGTGGGCTCGAGCTGGCAGAGAAGATGGCAGGGAAAGACCGCAGGAATGGCCACCCCTGTGGCAGGGCGATGAGGCTATGCCGAAGTCCCGGGGATCCTGTAGCTAGCAGGAGCTAGCAGGACGGTGGGAGGACTTCACAGGTACGAAGCAGATAGATAGCAGTGAATCTGTTTGCTCTCCAATTTCAGAGGACTGCCAAACCAGACTATCTGGTGTGGTGAGGCGTAGGTCAAGAGACAAAAACTTTATCGTAGACTATTGTCGGAGACGGAGCGGCAGCCAAGGTGCGCCAGCATCCGCCATGTTCTCACCAATAATCCCTTGTTTCACTGAGACATGGCTGCACAGGGACATTACGGACCAGATCGTCTCCGTGGATGGCTTCCACACCGTGGATGGCTTCCACAAGTCCCGTGGGAATTCAGTTGTTGCAGGAAGTTGTAGGGTGCAGATCGTAGCATAGCATGTAAAGACATTGACATTTTTGAGGGAGAAATAAACAAAGGCATGACCTCCGTGATCGACTCTTCTGGGCTTACGGTGAAGCGCGCAATGGAAAAACAGGTAGGTGACAGCACTTGTAAACTTTGAATTTAAACGGTTTCTGCACAATGTATGAGTTGAAAACGCATGTTGTTGTCACGTAAGGGCCCTGATCATGTTGCAAAGACATTTTAATTGCATTTTGTATCTGTTAAGAGGAGCAAGAGGCACTCTTTAGGTTATGAAGAAGTGTATTTTAGCTAAGTGGGAGCTCTGGCCATTAGCTGCAAGAACTCCAGTTTGCCAGCACCGGTTTTGGTCGTTGTTTTTCCTATCGACAGTACTCATGACATCTAGCGATCAAGACTTGGGTAAAAATCTGCCGGAGTTCCCCTTTAATATGTTGTCAGACTAAATGAATTAAGAGGGTTCAGGGTCTGGAGTCTGATTTTACATTTTTTACAACTTTGACATCTTCATAAGGCAATTTGCCATATGTTCTTACTTTTCCTTTATATACTGTTTAAATTTTAGCTGATCCGAAATGAAACGCTCAACAGAGCCAGCTCCTCCGATTGAAACATGGACCAAAGCAGATGTCCACAGGTGGCTGATGACAGAGGTCAAAGTTCATGAGACTTGTGCTAACAGATTCTCTGAAGAGGAAGTGTCAGGAGACTCTTTAGTTGACTTTGAGAAGACAGACATATTGGACTTGGGAATTAAACATGGCCCTGCTGTCAAAATTACATCCTACTTAGAAAGTCTGAAAGAAGGTTTACCGCATGAATCACAGTTCCCAGCATATGTAGAAAACTGGACCAAGGAGCAAGTGAACCAGTGGTTACTGCAGCATGTGAACATATATAGCAAATATGCAGAAAGGCTTCAAGAGGAAGATGTGTCAGGGGATTGCCTTGTGTGCTTCAAGAAGCAGGATCTTCTGGATCTGGATGTAAAAAGTGGTCCTGCAGTAAAGATTCTGGCAGAACTTCGTAAGCTGAACAAGAAACCAGAGCCAACACTGCAACCCATTCTTCACACCAAAACGGACCAAAAAGAGGCTCCAAAAACCATTCAACCTGAGCAGAGTCTGGCTCAGGCCATAGCAACCATACAACCAGAATCTTACAACAAAACTAAATCAAAAACAGACAGATCAGTGGAAAATGAGACTCAGCCATTCAAGAAAGCTTCAGAGAAGCAGCCAAAGCCAGAGAACCTGGAAGCCAGGAGAAAAGAAACCAGGCCGGTAAGATGTTTTATTAATCACAGAATAAAATAAATGATTGTATCCAGCCTGTTAATGGAGCCTTTTGATATGAAGCAAACTATTTTGTTAGTTCACTTTTAGAACGCATAAAGCCATAACATTCAGGATGTTTAGAAACTATAGACAGTGAATAAAGTGTTAAGTCTACACTAAATATTTACTTGTTTGTTCCTGCAGACCACAGTCCTACCAGATACACCTAAGAGCACTGTGGAGATCCAGGAAACCCTAGAAAACCTTTCAAAAGATGACCTAAAAAAGTTTCAATTTAATTTAAAAGAATATAGAACATCCAAGTATAAACCTATTTCTCGGAGTAGAGTGGAGGGCAGGGACACTATGGACACTGCTCAGTTAATGACTGACCACTATGGAAGCAAGGACGCTCTGCGAGTCACAACAGACATTCTGATGGGAATACAGCAGAATGAGCTTGCTGGTCAACTGAAAAAGAACATGGGTAAGACAAACAATGACGTAAACATTTTTTTCCCCCAATAATCTGCATAATTTTCTAATGTTTTCTATCCTAGCTTGCTGACACAAGTATTTGTGATTACTATATCCACAAAGTAATTTCCCCCTGGGATTATTAAAGTATTTCTGATTCTCATTCTGAAATTACAAAAACCAAAACTATTCACTCAAACAATTAATTGGTCTTGCACACACTAAAGTTGTGCAGTGGACAGGACACAAAAGAAAAAAGTCGACAATCAACTATCTTCAAGCCAACAACCAAAAGCGTCATTACATCTTTCTTGAAATATTTTTTAGGGGGGTTTATTGCCTCTGATCGATAGTAACAGCTGAAGAAGAAGAGTGACAGTAAAGGGGGGAGAGAGAGGGGATGACACGCAGCAAAGAAGCACAGGTTAGAGTCAAACCCATGGCCACTGCAGCAAGAACTCAGCCTTAGTACATGCGGTGCCACCTCTACCAGGTGAGCCATGAGGGCGCCCCTTCACTCATTATTTTCATGTCAGGAATATTTATTTTATTAACATTTTAGATTTGTTTCCAGTGAGATTGAGATATTAGTTCCCATAGTGACTTTGCAGTTGTGTAAACATTACAGTTGCTGCTCTAGAACCAACAGTTTTATTAAAAATATTAAATTCTTATCTAGTTCTGAATTTAAAGACAACCAGGCTGACATAAGAACTGTATAGCTAATATGCACTCTTCACTATTTCTTTATTTATCAAGAATCATACTGTCATCACCATATTGAACATTGTTATTGCACATAGCAGATTTTGCTCATATCATGCAGGCATACCAGTGAGCCACACTGCTGCACCGAGTGACATATTGCTTCATTTCCATGTACACACACAGTTTATTTTGAGTCAATCCCACATACACCATCCTGCTGCCCGAAATACTCACCAGAGCACCAAATGTGGATTCATCCATCACTGAAAACAGTCCCCAACAAATGCTTTGTTTCCTGCTATTTGTTTGACAAAACATCAAATAATGTGGCCAGCTGTTTTAGGAAATCACGGAACCTTTTTAAAACTTAATTGTATTGTTCATACAGGTCAAGAGGAGCAGCAGAATCTTTCAAAAGGAGTTTTGAAGAAAGAAGCTAACCAGGGTGACAAACTAAAGAATTTGTTAACTTGTGGTGGGAATTCACTGGATAACTATGACCGTTTTGTTGTTGTTATGAACAAGAGCAGTCCAGAACAAGTGCAGTATCTCCAGTTTTTGAATAAGCTGAAACTGTTTTGTGTGTTAGACTTTGACCCCAACTCTAGTTCTCCAGGGGAGTGTGTCATTCCTACAGAGAGTCAAGGGTGGCCAATCTACATACCCCATCACAGTATCAAGGACAGACTGACTCTGTGATAAAAAACCTTAACCTCTACCAACAGACCAGCTGGGTCTTCTGCAATGGTAGACAAGACCTTGACAGCGACTCGAACAAGGAGTTAGATTATAAGAACTGGCTGAGGAAATCTTGCATAGATGTAGAGCAGTTAGTTTCATTCATTTGCAACCCGAACGTTCTTCTCCATGGAAGAAGGCACATCATTTTCCTCCTACTTTCACCTGTGGAAACTGAGAAAGACCCAGTCTTTGACACCTTCAGGTGTTTCATAAAACACAAGGAAGAGGAAAACATCATCACCGTTTGTGAACTTCCGAATAAATATTTCAAATGGAGGAAGATGATACAAGAAAAGTGTGATTTTGACATTGACCACCTATCCATATATGAACTAACCTTAAGTGAGATCAATGGCACTATAATGGCACTGGGACCATTCAGTCAGTCATCTGGAAGGTTGCTTCCCTCTTCTGGATCCAGCGCTGTTGTCCTGAAACAGAAGGATGAAGATTTAATGACTGCCCTGGATATCTTATGTCTTAATCAATGTCAAAACATTTATGATGAAAACAGTCCAGAGTTTCATAACATCAGAATCAAAGTTGAGGAAGAATTCTACAGAGGGGGAAAAGTCAAATGGTGGAACTTCTACTTCTGTGACAAAGACAAAGAGAAGCCATTTGTAAAGCGGGACAAGTATGAAAATGTGAAGAAGATGATCAGAAATCAGTTGAGAGATTCAAAAAACATTTGTGCTCTGCTCACTCTGTTTCATCATCCAGGCTGTGGTGGTACAACCTTAGCAAAGAATTTGATGTGGGATCTCCGTAAAGAGTTCAGATGTGCTGTGCTGAAAGACAACACACTGCCAAAGATGGAAGTTGCCATCCAAGTCAGAAGGCTCATGAAACTTGAAAGTGAGACACCATCTCCTGTTTTACTGTTAGTTGATGATTCAAAAGAAACAGAGAATCCCCACGATTTTGTGAACTGCATACATAGAGCTGCATTAGAGGATAGCTTACACATAAATGTGGATGAGGGCCCAAACTGCAAAGTCATCATTCTTAACTGTGTTCGTTCCCATAGCCCAAAGGAGCAATACAGAAAGCTCAAAACAGCACAATGTCAATACTTAGAAGCTTCATTGACACCAGAAGAACAGAAGGAGTTTAAAAAGAAACTCAATGAGCTCAAAGAAACTCATGAAAAACCTGAAAACTTTTACAGCTTCATGTTCTTGAAAAGCAATTTTGATGAAGTATACATCAAAGATCTTGCTCGTAACACACTGGAGAACTTTGATTTCAGCTCAAAGAAGGCCAAACTGTTTGCCTTTCTAGCCTTACTTAACAACCATGTAGCAGAATCTGAGATCTCTCTCTCACTCTGTGAAGACTTTTTAGGACTGAACATGATTCAGAGGCAAGAGGACAGTGTGTTGGACAAAATGAATCCATATTCAAACTTTCTCATCATAGACACAGTTGAACAACTGGGAGGATACAAAGGAATCCGAATCCTTCATAAAGCCATAGCACCTGCATGTCTGGAAGAGTTGGAGAAAAGGTACAACTTGAAAGTAAGTGATATCACTATGGAGCTCCTTCACTGTGATCTGTTCTTCAGAGTTGGAGTTGTCAAAAGCCGATTCATGCCCCCAATTAAACAAATGTTGATAGAAAGGCAGTGCAGGAAAGTCAAGTCAAGTCAAGTCAAGTCAACTTTATTGTCAAATAAAGAAGGAGATGAGAGAGAACCATTTTCTCCTCTCGTAGACAAAATTCACAACCAGCAAGGGAGACAAACTGTCCAAGAAATCTTTGTGAAAGCATCATCCAGGTTTGTGACAAGTTCATCTATTCCTCAGGCTCTGGCAAGATACCTGTACATCAAAGACCGTGACTTCCCGGAAGCTCTAAAATGGGCTGAAAAAGCCAAGAACATTAAAGAAAATCCATACACATATGACACAATTGGACAGATTCACAAAAGTAAATTAAAATCTAACATCGACAGAGAAAAGCAGGAGACATCACACAATCCAGAAGACTTGAACACAAACATTAAGATAGCAGATAATGCTATCGCAGCATTTAAAAGGGCTCAAGAGCTGGCAAATACAGTGGATGAACTTGAGAAGGAAGCTGCTGTTGACGATGAGTTGGATGACTATCCCAGAAATTCATACAATGTTTACGGCTATGTGGGTATGCTGGAAATTATTTTCCTGGTCTTTGAGATATTGAGCAGATTGCCGTTCTTTGAAGAAAGCAATCCAATGAAGAAGAGGTACTTGCAGAGTTTTCTGAAAGAAACAATCTCAATCACTAGCATGTATGAGGAAGGCAATGAGATCAACAACAGATACGTGGAGATCATCAAAGAATATGAACATTTTCTTCTCGGTTTGAAAACTGAAGCAAAAGAAACCTTTGAAATTCTCGACAGTTACTTCATGTATATAAAACCCAACAATTCTGAATTTGATTCAAAGAATCGTTGGACTGTCTGTGAGCTTTTCAAGAAGTACGTAACTCTGTTTTGTACTTCACCAGAGGAAATGAAAAAAGAAAGACAATACAATCCCAATCTCAATTTGAAAATTTATATTGAAGAACAAAGATTGTTTCTTGAGAAGAACCAAGCAGATACATTCACAGGTATTCTTCAGCATTTGGACAAACCTGCGGAAGAGATTGAGAGGATCACTGAGTGCTATGCATTCTTGCAACAACAACAACAATTTATCAACAAAAAACAAAAGACAAAGGAAACAGTAAATTACATTTTGTCAAACATAGTTCTTTATCTTCTGAAACCAAACTCTAAACATGTGAAGAGTCACAGTGACCTCTCTGCTCTGCTTTTGACAACTCTGCAAGATGTAGGACTTCACTATCCCTTCCCAGATCCATACTACCTGGCTCTGCTGTTATTCTGGCCTCCTGGGGAAAACACAGATATTGGGGCATATGTGAGAGCAATCCGAAACTCCTCTCACAAGCGCCTGACTTCATTGTTCAGAAACAGGAGCACAGTTGCCCACCTCTACTTGGGGAAAGCAATGGGACTCAAGAGACTTGTTTCTAAACCACAACTGGATGAGAATTTTAAAAAGATGCGCCGTGACACTTTGGCACAACTTTGGCGGAATGGAGACATATTTAAAGACATTGCAATTATCAACCGCCTCCATCGAGTCAGTGGAACCGTTGAGCAAGGAGAGGTGTTTGCCAATTATGGAACAATTAAAATCCCTGTACGCCCAGCTCTCATTGCTGGTATAAGAAGTGGTTACAGTACAGAAAAGGTGTCTTTCTACCTTGGTTTTGCCATTAATGGACCCCTCGCTTATGATATCCAGTATGAAAACTAGGATAGTAAATTAAAGAGGTGCTATACAAGCACTGAGATTTGAACTGTACAGAGTGACAACTAGGTGTGGCAGCCAATGACTCACTGTGGAATTTGAAACACACTTCATAAACACACAAGCAAATGATGAATAAGACAGATTGCAGACATCCTGTAGCTCTAGCTGTGTGTCTTATATTTTTGTATTTTAATAGAATTTCATCATTTAGAAACATTTGTTATCTACTTTCTGAGAGGTTTTTGCTTTTTTGTTTTTGTTGTCTGTTGCAGATGTGGCATATTCAAGTGTGTCCTTTTCATTTACCTAGGTAGCTGGTACAAAGAAGTGCAACATAAGCACAGACATTAACTCTACAGAGTGAAAATAAGGTGTGGTGGCCAGTAAACATACCAGCCACAAAAACCCATGAGCAAACGATAAACAATACATATTGCAATAATAATAGTAATCATGTAGTATTAGCTATGTGTGTATGTTTTTTATATTTTTTTAATGTCTTTAATCTTTTATAAACATTTTTTATCTACTTTCTGATTGGTTTTTGTTTTGTTGTTTTGTTGTCTGTTGCAGATGTTGCACATTCACCAAGTGTGCCCCATTCCTTTACCTGCAAGTAAAAATATAACATAGTTAAGAGTACAAAAAAGTGCAACACATGCGCACGAGGCATGAAATGTAAGACAAACTGCAGGGTCAACTACAAATCCCGAAGCTATAGCTGTGTATGTTTTTTATTTGTCATTTAATCTTTGATAAACTTTTTTTTGGTTTTGTTTTGTACAAATGTAATAATACAGTTGTTAACAATAAAAATAAACGATGTCTTATTTTCTCAAATACATGGTTGATTCAAGGAGCCCTAGCGCTCCCAAATAGTAGTTGAGGAACATTGATCAACCACTCAATTGTTTTGTATTTAATGTTTTGTTTGACTTTACATTTTACAAGAAGCTTTATTGAACAATAAGAGTAGAGGTAAAAAGTGTGATTATTATCTTCTGTTGTGAGAGAAATGTGATTTATTGTTGTGGACATCAAATTTTCTATAAAGGACAATTTTATTTTAGTAATTACAGAAGTGAAGTAAATGGCTTGTCAGCTCTAAGTATATGTGTAATCATAAAATACGCAATAAAAAAAATACATGAGTGCACTTTTTTGTTGGGATTATTGTAACCTTAGCTCTGTAGACATTTGTAGTATGAAATCTGTGACACTTTCGTGTGGTCATTTACTATAAACAGTAGTATTTCCTTTTCCTCACATAAATCAAATAATGATCATTTCTTGTACCACAAAAAGTAAATCAAATCCCTTCTCTAGGGAGTGTGCAGCCTCACACACCTTCACGACTACTTTGATTGTCAGAGTGAGAGTAAAACAACCACTCCCAGAAACCTACCAACTGCTCGTAAACATTTGATAGAAATCTCTTCGTCATTCTACTCTCTGCTGCCTTCGGCTCTGTCCGGTTTTTAAATCTGAAAGTATGTAAC
>NW_026136718.1:1365000-1374177 GCF_905237075.1 Dicentrarchus labrax | reverse complement strand
TGTTACGTAAACATGGCCACCGGCTGCCAAAAGATGCCAGAACCCTGTTAGGAACTCCAACTCAAATAGAAGTCAGGGATCTGTGTGGTGGCCAGTTCCTCTACTTCGGTGTGGAGGTAGCCAGCAGGTACCCAGCAATGGATATTATGCTGTTAATTTATAATGCGTTGTTTCTTCCTCGGCCCCATTCCCCTCTGGTGTGTGTGTGCGCGCGCATTTCAGGTACCTGCTGGGTACCTGCTGGGTACCAGCTGGGTACCTGCTGGGTACCTGCTGGCTACCTGCTGGGTACCAGCTGGGTACCTGCTGGCTACCTGCATGCTACCTGCTGGGTACCTGCTGGGTACCTGCTGGCTACCTGCTGGGTACCTGCTGGGTACCAGCTGGCTACCTGCTGGCTACCTGCTGGGTACCTGCATGCTACCTGCTGGGTACCTGCTGGGTACCTGCTGGCTACCTGCTGGCTACCTGCTGGGTACCTGCTGGCTACCTGCTGGGTACCAGCTGGGTACCTGCTGGGTACCAGCTGGCTACCTGCTGGCTACCTGCTGGCTACCTGCTGGGTACCAGCTGGCTACCTGCTGGCTACCTGCTGGGTACCTGCTGGCTGTCACTGCTGTTCCTCAGCTTGGAGGAAAAAATCTGCTTCACCACTCCTCACCTGGTCCCTTCGCTGCACGTCGTTTTGCTCCGCCTCTCTTTCCGCGTGTGGAAGTAGTCCCTGATCATTTACTACAAAGTGTCTGTATTTGGACTGGAACTCGATATATGACTTATCTGCAGTGTTAAATTATTCTGTTCATGCTTCAGCCTTGCCATGATTTAAAGAAGACAATTAAACTCAAAAGTCAGCACAAATATTCATTTTGTGGCTCCCATTGGCCCACTCCCGTATTCCCCCCCCCCATCTGATAACTTTGAAACCCAAGTTCAATCAACACATACTGATCTCATAAAAGTTTCAAATAGTCAACACAATTAATAACAGTAAGTTTTACTTTTTGAAACTCACACAGATGAGTTCAAAATCCAAAACTTGTCAGAGCTCTTTGTGTTAAAGAGAGGAAGTAAGTGGACTTAACTAAACAGAGCTGTCCTGTTTTACAGTGTAAAAGCTCCCTGCACCAAACTCCCTTTAAGAAATATCACATTTTAACAACCGTAACAACACGTAACTCTAGAAACACGAGCTAAAGGCCGTCATATGTCCACAGTCTGACTGTCAATACAGGATCAATATCATCCATAAAGATACAGTGTATACTGATCAATATAATCCATACAGATACAGTGTATACTGATCAATATCATCCATAAAGACACAGTGTATACTGATCAATATCATCCATACAGATACAGTGTGTTCTGATCAATATAATCAATAAAGATACAGTGTATTCTGATCAATATAATCAATAAAGATACAGTGTATTCTGATCAATATAATCAATAAAGATACAGTGTGTTCTGATCAATATAATCAATAAAGATACAGTGTATTCTGATCAATATAATCAATAAAGATACAGTGTATTCCCGTACACAGATTTGTTTAAGTAATATAAAGTGTTTCAGTTGCAAACATTTAAAAATAATGTTTGTTGTTTTTAGGAATATAAAATATCCGACACAGCTGATCAAATGTAAGATTACTAGATTATAAAACCACCACCTGCTCCTGCTGTCCTAAAGTTAACTCCTGGTGTTATTAATGTTCTTCTGTAAAGTAACTAAAGCTGCCACATATATATAATATATATAATATATAATATATATATATATATAATATATAATATAGTGGAGTAGAAGGGTAAAATAATACAATAATAATATAAACATCATGGAAAAGTAGAAAGGTTCAGGCCGTCAGTCGGAGGTCCTTCATGATGTCTGGTGATCTTTGGGAGTCCCGTTGTCGACTCTGTAAACACAGCAGAGCTTCATGTTTACAATAAATCATAATGTTTATCTTCAGGGTCAGAGGTCGAGTAAAGCTCAAAACAGATCACAACTTCATCATCTGTACTGTACTGAGCTGAGACCCTGAACCTATCACTTATAGAGTCATTGAACTCATCGACTACTGAAGGCTGGATAACTACATTTAAAGGAGGAGGAATAGCTAAACAGTTGACAGAGAGCAGAGAGAAGCTACTTTAAGCCCATTTCCACCAATGTGACGGGTAAGTAATTAATTAAAGTGATAAACTTTCTCAAAATATTGATTTAGTTTGTAAAAAATAATGAAAAAGTTAGATTTTATTTCCCCAGGATGGTGAAGGCATTTTTAATGAGTGGAAGGACTAAGAAATAATACTTCACTCAAAATGTTGTTCATTGGTTTATGGACATAATCAATAGATAATCAATCAGGTCGAATGAATAATCACAGTATTAATGTCTCATATTAAATGTGTTAATTATCGGCTACAATTACAAAAACCTTCTGAACTCCGGTGGAGTCTGGAGCGTCTCCGATACCCCAGAAACACCCCAAAGGTGACGATGAGGATGAGGATG
Source organism: Dicentrarchus labrax (assembly GCF_905237075.1). Classification (NCBI taxonomy): domain Eukaryota; kingdom Metazoa; phylum Chordata; class Actinopteri; family Moronidae; genus Dicentrarchus; species Dicentrarchus labrax. The sequence goes on along the minus strand of NW_026136718.1, from coordinate 1,371,657 downwards.
AGGATGAGGATGATGGCAACAGTCAGCAGCCAATGTGGAGTGTCTGTTAGTTAGACAGACAGACAGACAGACAGACAGACAGAGAGAGAGAGACAGTTTTTCTATAATTCATCTATTATAATATCTAATCATTCTGCCTGAAATTCACATTAAATCATAAAGCAGTTGGTTTATATATTAATATTTTAACTGAATTCTTCCTTTTTTTTTAATAAATAAACTGGATCAATAAATTACAATTAGTCACTCAGAGACATAATATGACGACCAGGTGGTGTACAAGTATTAAAGTTTTTAATTTATTTGTAATTGAATATTAGAAGATTGAACTTAAATGACACTCACCATCAGAGGGAAGTTCTGGGCAATCTGTAAAGAAACAGTATTGATTTAATATCTCAGAATATTGACTTAATATAAAAAATATTGACTTAATATCTCAGATCAATGATAACAGTTTTTTTTTTAACTGAGCAGCAATCTGTGATCTTCTCACCGCTCTTGAAGATCTCGACCTGCTGAGTTTCGGTCTGCATCGCCAGTTTCACGCCATCTGACAGCGTGCGGCACACGGCGTACACCCTGTCCTCCAGACACACAATGCACTGGGAGTCAGGAGGGGGGGAGGGACAGGGAGAGAGGCCCTGGCTGGTTCTGATCCAGAAGTTATCTTCATCATTGTTCAGGTCAAACAGCAGGGAGGCGTTCACTGCCACTGGATCGGAGGAAGTGTAGCAGTCCATCCTGAGGGATCAGTCCAAAGTCAGAGTGGCGTCAACAAAAGATACAATGGACAGTGACTTTAGGGGGCGTGGCCTCAACAGCGACCGCAGTGATTGACAGACTGACCACGGCAGCGTAGCAGGAACAGTGAGCTGGTAGTCAGAGCTAAAAGAGCTAACAATGTTAATAAGCTACTGTCAGACTCTTTGAACACAGAACTGGAGTTTGTACATTCACGCTGTTTGTACAAGTTTCTGTGTCTAACCTAATCTCTCTCCGGTGTGTGTGTGTGTGTGTGACTGTGGGGGGGCTGTCAGTGTGGATCAAGGTAAAGATCGCAGTCCGGTGCTTCTACAGCGACTCAAGTCCGAACCACTGCGCCACAATATAAACATAGTGATATGTCACTAATCACTAATTACTGAAATTACACGGTAAAATAAATTATTGTACTTTCACAGTAAATTACTGACTAATAATTGTAGTAAGATCACAGCGTTATTTTACAGTAATAAAGATAAAAACCACAGTAATGTGTCATGTTTTCAGATTAAAGTCACAAGCTAATATTGTAATAATAATAATAATCTGTAGTTACAGTAAATTCACAATAATTTACAGTAATATTACAGGTTAACACAAACACACACACGCTACTGTAAAATATATTTATTCCTAAATTACAGATCACACTGTAACCTAATCTCAATAATTAGTAGCCAGTAAATTACAATATGTGCACGACATTAAAAAATTGTAATTAAACTGTATTTTTACAGCATAAGTTTAGAGACTAAAAGTGTTTTTGTATCAGGTTGTAAACATTTATTTTTATTTCTGCTGTGAACTTGAGCATTTTAATATGAGGCCTAATGAAGATTGACTCACTGGAATAAACACGAGGCTCGTTACTAAAACCAAGAAATGAACACAAATATTTCCATTAAACTCACATCCATTAAAACATTAACTAATTCATTAACTAACATTATTTATGTAATGTTTGGTGGTGGAGGCCTCGTGGCCTTCAGAGGCCTCAGTTGCAGCCTGAGAGCCACGTTACTGAAAGCAGCTCATATAACCTTTAAAACCACGTTTCAGGCAGAAAACACAGACAATGCACACAAAAACAGGTCGGTTCCACACGGTTCCAATTAAAATGTTAAATAATTTAAGACATTTTGAAAATAAAAGCGCTTTTAAATTAAATACTTGCACCTCTTTCTTCTCAATTGTGCCCCTCTACACTTTTTAATTCAATAAACCTTCACAGTGGTCCGTTAATAGTGAACAGAAACTGGAACAGAGACAAGTGGCTCCAACAAACACTCAGTACAATAATAAATGAGACAAAGAAAACTATCAACAGTTACCAGCTCAGGGCGAAGTCTCGTGGTCGTAGTCTCGTGGTCGTAGTCTTGCGGTCGGGATTATAAAACCAATCATAAACAACCTATTTTTGAAAACAAAATCAAACTCATAACTCACTCCTATACTCTAAATAGGAAAGCAATCTCTAACGCCTGCACGTATATCAGCCAACTGACTGAGAATGGCGGGAGGCGGGAGGATGTGGCGCCAGACAAGTAAGAAATGACTCATTCATTTTACCCCCCCCCCCACACACACACACACACACGTTAATGATATTTCTGTTTTTGGAGTTAGGTTGTTTTTATGTATTTAAAAAGGTCTGCTAGTGTTGAAAGTAGAGAAGCAGTGCGTTTTCTCTGTACGCGGCAGATTATTGTTCCAACCTCTTCCTGTGTGTGCAGCCACAAACAACATCCTGGTAACAAACGTGGCTGATGTCAAGGTACGGCAAGAAATTCACCCTTAATTCACCCGGCTTCGGCCGCCATGTTGGTGAGGTCGACTGAACCGATTCTCATGGTTTGTTATAAAAGTGAGAGACTGAGTCATCCTGGTCACTGGTAGTAGGAATCAGAAGTCAGTTTAATTACCAACACTTGTTGTTGCTCGTGTCCGTTGTGTTGTGACTGTTTGCTGCAGTAGTGTTGTTGATACCTCTCAGCCACCGTATCATTCAGGGGTAAATGAGGAAGGAATCTGTTCTTTGGGTCGACTTTATTTCAGTGAATAATCTCCCCAAAAAGAGGTTAGAATTGAATATCAATCAAAGATAAAGACAAATAAAGCACAGTGTCCTTTGTAGTAAAACACGCAAAAATACAACATGATGGATCCTGAACTGTCAGGTATCTATAGTAAACGCAGACGGAGGGACGGAGGGACGGAGACGATCCTCCTTCAGTCCGCCTTCAGGGCGAAGAGCACGTCGTCCTGGCTGACGTTGAGCCGGACGCGCTGCAGGACTCCGAGGCGGCTGGGCTCCAGCAGCAGCAACCTGCAGGCTCCCAGACGCTGACACACCGCCAGGCCCTCCGACACGCTGATGGGCTGCAGACCCTCCACCCGACACAGCGCCTGGTGCTGCACAAACACCTGGCAGGCAAAACAGAGGGGGAACAGAGCATTTACTCAGGTTCTGTGCTTAAAGACGAGGGCACGATTAACCCTTTCTGATCCCTCACCTGTTGGAAGGTGGCCTCCTCCAATCCCAGCCGCCGAAACTCAGCGATGACCGCCCGGAGGAAGAGCTGCTCCTGCACCGACGCACACCTGAGGACACACACAGTCTCTTAATCTCACCACCTTTACAGAACCGTCAGCGCTTCAATGTGGCCGAGGCGGGAATCTCACTTGATGGCGGTGATGTAGGCGGAGGAAAACATCTCGTTCAGCGCCTCCATCACGTGACTCATTCCCACCAATCCAGTGGCAGAAGGGTCGGCGGCAGAGTGCTCGCAGATCTCCGTCGCCCGGCGGCAGATGTCCAGACATCGGCGAGCGTCGCCCGACAGAGCGGCCACCTGCGAGAGGAGAGGGAGACTGTGAGGGAACGGTGGAAACGAGGCTGAATCCCTCGGAGAGCGTTTCAGGAGCGGAGCGTCTTTAAAGCGTGTAGCCCGTCATACTTTGTTTACTTGTTTACAAAACTGTGTGTCTGCTTAAAACCCCGACTGACCGACCGACTGACCGACTGACTGGTGCCACAATGTTTATCCAACGTGAAATTATTATTATTTTATTTTGAAAATTGACCGGAGTCAGTTAGTTTCTCCTCCACACTTGGAAAAGGGAAGGTGAACATTTGTGTCACCACCGTTCACACAGGAAGGGGAGGGACTTCACTCGGAGCTCAGATCAGGTGAGAAGGTTGTTTACCTTCCTGGACACCAGCTGGAGAGCGTCCTCCTCGAACGCCTTCACCTTGTTCAGCCTCGACATGATGATCTGCTGCAGCTGCTTGAAGCTGTACGGCTGGAACGACATCCGGGTCAGACCCTGCGGACACAGACGGAGCGTCAGGTTGTGTCCGTTACTCTTCAGGAAGATCGACATTTTTAAAACAACTTAACAACAAGCGAAAAGTCTTGTACTAAAAATGAAGCTGTGTTTTATAGATGTCGCATGAATCAATAATTCGATATTTACACCGAATTGAATGACCCTACACAGAAACACGGTACCACATACGACACCAACCCTCCCTTTAAGGACTCAAAACAAGTTCTTGTGCGTTTGTTTTACAACCCTGTGGATCCCATGAAGCTCCCTCACCAGTCTGCTGGCCACTCTGTTGATCATGATCCTCTCTGGCAGGTCCATGGTGTTGGCGATGGTCAGCACCACGAGGCGAGCGTGACGCCGCGTCGGCCAGTCGAACAGGTTGTACATCACGTTCTGCTTCCTGGTCCACAACAGGTCCAACTGTACGACACAAAGGTTAGTTAGAGGTTAGTCTGGATTATAATGTTAATGGGACAAATACTGACTAACTTATACTCATTAATAATGACTCTTGAATCAGAGTAAAATTAGATATTTTTTGAGTTTCATATTATTTCTGTCTTATTGTTTTGGGCCTGAGAATTGAAAATAAATAATACAATTAAAATAAAAAAGGTTTTATTTTACTGATTTTAAACATTGTCTGATTCTTTTCATTTTTATTTTACATTGTTTTTGGAAAATGTTTATATTTTCGTGGATTTCAGGACTGTGTTGTTTTTAGTATTTTTATGTTTCTTTGTATTTGTTTTTGTCTCCTAACACCTTGAGACCATGTAGGAAATAAAGTGTTTTCACTTTAACTTTTTTGTCGTTTCTTTTCCCGTTTATAATTAAATCTAATCCGATCAGAAACAGAGTTCTTACTTCATCCACCAGCAGGACGGTGGACTCCTTCCTGGGTGCAGGGTTGCTGAATCTCTTCTCCAGCAGAGCTGCTGCGTGGTCGGCGGTGGCCTTCTGACCCGTCAGCTTCTGCAGAGACGAGACACAACACACAGATCAGACATTTATCAGCACGTCCTAACGTTAGTGTGTGTCCTGCACGAAGACACTGTTCACTCCAGAGGTCAGGTCTCTACAGCTGGAACAAACGATGGTCTCAGAGAACCAGTCGTCAGCCTTCGAGCTCTCACCTGCAGGATCTGGACGTAGGCCTGATGAGGATCCGTCATCTTCATCCCGTTGATCTCGATGAAGTGGAACGGAGGGATCTCGTCCACCTCGGCGGCGTGCTGCAGACAGCGCATCACCTCGTGGACCGTGGCTGTCTTACCCGTGCCCGGCACACCTGAGATGTACATACACCTGAAACACAAACAGCAGTCTGAACCATTAAACCAATCACTGGGTTGATGGTGTTTCATTTGGAACCTGCTGGGACCAGAGTCTGGATCTGGATCTTACCCCCGGTGCCGTCTATGATCTTGCTCTCCACGAAGCTGTAGATGTCCTGGAACTCCTGCTCTCTGCAGGGCAGAGACTCCGGCACCGAGGACACGTGCAGCCTGAAGAGACAAATACAAAACAAGAGTTTGAGTTCAGTCTGGAGAGACGGAGATCGGGCCGGATTAATTCTGATTCTAGTTTTTATTCTGTTAAATCTTTAATCTGTAAAATGTCTATAAACTCTAGAGCTATGTTCTATATGTAGTTGATTCAATCAATAATCTATAATCAATAGGCTCATATCCCCTTTGTGCCTGCGTCAGCGTTGTGGTTGTCTGCCAGAAGCTGTCATACATTGACTGTTGATCCAGTCTGAAGCCACATTGTTACCATCCACTGTTTAGATCTTGGTGCTTTTTAACTCTAGATTTGAACCGGATGAAGGATTTTAGTCATCGGACGTCTGGATCTTAAGTTATCAGAGAAACAAGCTGAGCTAACGTTAGCAGCAGCTCGGCTCGCAGCCCCTCCGGGACGTCCTTTGTCTGTCCAACAGCGTGGGAGAAGCAGTGATTGTTAAGGTGGAACTGCTTTATTCAGTGTGTTTAAGGTGGAACTGCTTTATTCAGTGATTTTAACCAGCGGGTCTGTATCAGTCAGTTAGGATTCTTTAGATCAGGGTCAGAGGTCACTGGTTGTTGTGTCTCACCTGGTTCTGGCCTCCTCCAGAACATTAGCAGGCTGTCGGGCCGGCAGCGACCTGCTGGGGATGCTGGGAGTGGCGCGGTGAGGCGTGCGTGGCGTGCGTGGCGTGCTGGGTGTGGTCTGTTGAAACAGGAAACAGACGTGGTGAGAAAACAAACAGATTCTCACAGTTTGGAAGCTTCCAGCTGTTGGACTTCTACCTTCTTGCTGGGAGTTTTCCGCGGCGTTCTGGTGCCGGAGCGAGTTCTCTGCTTTGGTTTAGGAGTCGCAGCATGTCGGCCCTTTTTCAGCACTACTTCCTCGTCACTGTCCAGCTCTCCATCCCCCTCCTCCTCCTCCTCCTCACTGCTGCTCTGCAGCTCCTTCCTGGAGGGAACAAACTCGTCCTCGTCCTCTCCGTCTGAGATCAGGTCTTTGTGGCTGTCCAGAAGGTTCCTGATCAAACAGACTGAGGTTCAGCGCTCC
>NW_026136718.1:1337500-1360000 GCF_905237075.1 Dicentrarchus labrax | reverse complement strand
TACAGATATAGATTAAATAGAAATCAATAACTCATCAGGAGTTAAATATTAAAGTATATTAAAGTATATTAAAGTATATTAAAGTATATTAAAGTATATTAAAGCCTTTTAAAGTGAAACTCACCGATATTCGTATGTTTTTAGAGTTAAATATTAAAGTATATTAAAGTATATTAAAGCCTTTAGATGTGAAACTCACCGATATTCGTATGTTTTTAGAGATAAATATTAAAGTATATTAAAGTATATTAAAGCCTTTTAAAGTGAAACTCACCGATATTCGTATGTTTTTAGAGTTAAATATTAAAGTATATTAAAGTATATTAAAGCCTTTTAAAGTGAAACTCACCGATATTCGTATGTTTTTAGAGTTAAATATTAAAGTATATTAAAGTATATTAAAGCCTTTAGATGTGAAACTCACCGATATTCGTATGTTTTTTAGAGATAAATATTAAAGTATATTAAAGTATATTAAAGCCTTTTAAAGTGAAACTCACCGATATTCGTATGTTTTTAGAGATAAATATTAAAGTATATTAAAGTATATTAAAGTATATTAAAGCCTTTTAAAGTGAAACTCACCGATATTCGTATGTTTTCAGCTTCCTGTTGAAGCTCAGCGGTTCTCCCAGCCACCGGTACGATCTGCGCACTCTCAGTCTGCTCGAGTACTTCATCCTCTGCCTGCACGAGCTCGGATCGATCGATAATCAATACAGGAATCAGACTTAAATCCCGATCTGAAACCGTTAATCAATCAAACACAAACAGTCAGACGGACAAACGAGCCGAGCGACATTTCCCGCGAAAACCGCTCCCGTTCAACCCCTCCGCCTCTACGTCACAGCATATGACTTCCGGCTCTTTTGAATGGGCGGGAAGGCTGTCAATCATTTTCATCCGGCCAATCAGAGGCTTACTATTAAACCTGGAGGTTGCTTTTACGTGAAGCACCTGAATGCAGCTCAGTTTTAGAAAGGAGTGATAGATGATAAAGAGTTCAACAGAAATCAAACTGTTGGAGGAAGAGAAGAGACAGAAGCAGCCAGTGAAGGTGAGTTTGATTACAGAGTGAATTGTTATATTTTTCTTTATCTTATTGATTATTGCGTCATTCTTTGTAATAATCTATAAACTTACTATAAACACCACAATCTTTAAACTCTACTATTTATTTAATTTCTGTCAGCACTTATGTTTACATTTACATTTACTTTGTGATTATATCTTTAAGGCTCTTATCATATCTTCTATTTTCCATTTTTATTTCACTATATGTATATATTGTGTTATATACTGCATATAGGTACTATTCTTTAACGTTGTTAAAGTGGGGATCAATAAAGTATTTATGATTATTGATTAGTGTTATATTGATTATTTGTTGGTGCAACTTTCCTCTGTTTTTAGTTAAATTTCTGTCTGTGCAATAACAGGTTCAGTTTATATTCATTATAATAATAATAATAACAATAATAATAATAATGATAATAATAATAATAATAATAATAATAATAAGACAGTAGGTGATTCAGATTTTCAGATTTAGAACTTTTGTGAAATCAGTTAAAAATATAAAAGATGATGTTACAACAAACTCAAGATGTTCTCAAACCGAAGCATGGTGCATTCAGGTGGGTGTGTTAAGTAGAAGAAACCTGCAATCTGTTCATCTTCACAGTCCATTGGACACAGGAATAAGATAAAATAAAATATTCCTTTATTGATCACCCTAGGAGAAATTCAGAACACAGACACAGCAGCAGAGAATAGTAGTTCAAAAGAAAATGAGGAAGCTGGCAGTTATGAGTAATACACATAGACTGAAGGGGGGGGGTGGCGGGGGGGGGTACTTTTTCCTCCCTGAGCTGCCCCGAAAAAGCACGATGGCTCTTTACGAGAAATTTGCATTTGATGAGCATTAAAGTGGCAGATTTTTAAATGGAATTTGGTCTGTAGATTCCCAGAGATTTAAAAGAATAACACTGAGAGTTTAAGCTGCTTCTGTCTGACTGAAACTTTCATTAGTTCCTGCACCAACTGGCCTTTTAAATCATTTAATAAGAATAAACATTGTGTTTGGGGTTGAAAACAACTGTACATGTTGTACACTGTGTGATGTGACGTCTTTTATGTGCCAGAGAGAGAAACTGAAAGTTCTGAAAACATTTTCTATTTTTAAATCATCAAATTTGCAGCAGCTCTGTTCACATTTAAGATCTGCACTGTAATGCAGAAACACAACATAATGCTTCTGGTTCTGATTCAGTATGACTGCTCTGACTCATAAACCACCAACAATGTGCATGTTTGAAATGTTATGGAAGAAGCCGCTCACATCCTCAGCAGAGTTACTAATAATGAAAGTAGAATAATGACTTCATAGTGTTTTTTCTGTTGTACTACAGCAGTTCAGGGTTTATTGTGTATTCTCTCCTTTGTCTGACCTCTGACCCCGGACTGCAGGCCCTGCTGTCTGTCTCTGTGTGAGCATCAACAGATATAAAGGTAGTGTAAATGTAACCTGAGGCCTTATTACATCTGTATTTCTTATTGTTTCCTGTGTGAGCAGACGAGTCATTAACACTTTAAATGTTGTTATTTGAGCTTCTGGGACACATTTATTTCCCTTCCTGACCATTACAGATGTGTGTACGTTATTTCACACGTATCTCGTTGGTTCAGTCTCTCTGACCCAGTGAGTCCGAACCCAGATCCTGGATCCTCCAGCGGGTCCATCAGGCTCTGAGTCATCTGTCTCTCTCTGTCTCTCTCCAGATGTCCCTCAGTTGTCTCCGGGCTTCTGACCCAAACGTCAGCGTTGTGGATGTTCTGTACTACCAGAACCGGGACCATGAGAACCTGTATGAGGGGAGCGGTGCACCTCCACTCTGCTCCTCCTCCCCCCCGCCTCCCCCCTCCGGCTGCATGGTCTGTTCCAACCGGTCCGTCCTCGTCGTTTGCTCCGAGCTGCAGCAGGATGAGGAGCTGGTGATGGAGGGAGCGGGTCGACACATCGCCATTACAGCGAGTGGTGGGAGCTTCATTTATACATTATATTATTATTATTATTTTATTATTATATTATTATTTATACATTATATTATTATTATTATTATTATTTATATATTATATTATTATATTATTATTATTATTATATTATTATTTATACATTATATTATTATTTTATTATTATTATTTATACATTATATTATTATTATTATTTATATATTATATTATTATTATTATATTATTATATTATTATTTATACATTATATTATTATTATTATTTATATATTATATTATTATATTATTATTTATACATTATTATTATTGTTATTGTTTATAAATTATTATCATTATTTATTATGTATACATTTTTATTATTATTATTACTATTACTGAAATTAAACTGATTATCTAAGTGTTCACACTGCTTCCTCCCTTCCTCCCTCCCTCCCTCCTCCCTCCCTCTCCCTGCAGAGTGTCCCAGACTCCTTTCTGAAGGTGAGTTTGATGTATTGATCAGTTAAAGGTTATTGATCAGCAGTTCTACCTGCTCACTGTAATGTGGCTCCTCCTTCCTTTTTCTTTCTTTCAGTCATAAATAAAAATGCTGACTCATCTGGAGACCAGCAGGGTGAGCAGGAGCACGCAAGTTTCACAAACTATTTCAAAAGATCTTTTTTTATCATCAGTTTGGTTTTAATTGGTTTTAAGACACTGCTCTGTCTGACAGCTGATTGGTGGCCGCTCCTCCTCGTCTTCCTCATCCTCTTCATCGTCTTGGTGGCTTCCTACAAACTCTGGAAATGTAGAAGACAATGAAGAAGCAGAGGGTAAATGTGTGTGTGTGTGTGTGTGTGTGAGACACTGAGGAGGATCTATAGTCTGAATATAATGTTCACATGTGATATCAGAATCATTGTCTGGTGTTCACAGAGTGCAGACCGCAGCCGACTCCAACCAGCTGAACCCTGTCGCTGTCCAACTTTAATTCAGATCATCAAATATATGAAATTAAAATGCTTCTTGCTTTTAACCTGTTATTGTTTCATTATTACAACTTATTGTGAATTGTTCATCACATTCACTCCTTCTGTATCACTGGGGATCCAACAGTGGAAATCAAACTCAATGATCATTAACCGTGTGAATAAAAGTCCTCCACAGGTGAGTTCAGGTGTAACAGCAGGTAAACACAGACGTTACCATGGATACTGGAAACACTCTGATACACTAAATGGAACTGAGCCTTAATCATCGTTGGTAACACCTTTATAATTATTGATGCATTAATGTGTTTAATGCTGCTGTTAATTAGGTCGTCCAGCTCCCAATTAAGGGTTGCCATGGCGATGGTCTCCTGGGCTTCATTTCATTGAGATTTTATCTGAGATTCACTAAAAGTAAATTGTCTAATAGAATAAAAGTGTCAGGGAGCAGAAATACGAGGTATTAATCAAAAATACAGAATAGAGACAGAAATGTATAAAAAGGGAAACAATCTGCTCACAATTCATCCAAATAACTTCCTGCAGTTACTTTCAATATAAGATGAAATATCAATAAATATGTGACATAACAGACATTGAATCCATCATTGAGGTCCAGTTCAGGGTCAGTGTGAGTTTATTAAAGCACTGTGGTGAACTTACAGACAGAATGTAAATGGTAGTGAGCAGACGGTACATGATTACTATCAGGACCCAAAGGCAGTAAAAACAGCATTTATATAGAATATTAATATATAGCAGTGGCAGTAGAAAATAACTGAATATAAAGTTAACTAGAGAAAGAAGCAGCATAATAAACAGTATTGCACAAAGTTCTTTACATTGCATTGACCTGATAACGATCCAACTCCATTAACCGGACTAACCTCCCGACTCTGTGCAACCTGGACCACATTCATTCATTCTTAAGGACTCGTCAGATTTTAAGAGAGGAGAGAATTTAAAGGCACGTTGAGGTTTAAAAGATAGATTAACACTAAAAGAGAAAGAACGTCGTCTTTCATGATGTCTCAGGCGATCCGTCTTTGTCCAGAGTCCCGTTGTCCACTCTGTAAACAAAGCAGAGTTTCATGTTCACAATAAATCCTAATAAACAACATTTTATTCCTCTTGTTGGGAGTCACATTAATATGTGGAGGCTCTAAAGGAGCTTCAGTCTGCTGGCAGCGATTACATCACGGATCAATAAATGTGCTGATTATCAACGTTCACACAGACTACAGTTACACCGACCTGCTGAACCGCTGGCGTCCCTGACAGCAGCAGAAATACACCACCAGGGAGAGGATGATGAAGATGAAGAGGAGGATGAGGGCAACAGGCAGCAGCCACTGTAGAGCGTCTGTGAGAGACAGACAGACAGACAGACAGATGGCAGTGAGACAGGAGGCACAAAAACAACCAAAAGGTTCAATAAACAGTCAATTTATGATCCGTAATCTTTTCATCTGACAGAAACTGTGAAAGCTAAAGGACGCTCACCCTCAGAGGGAAGTTCTGGACCAACTGTAAAGAGACAGACAGTTAAACTCACAACCACAGACAATCTGATATTATTATTATTATTATTATTACTACAACTGCCATTTAACTACTACATTAATATAAATACATCATTCAGTTGTTTCAGGAAGGAATAATGTCCATTATCAGGAACACTGACACAAGATAAACATCCTGGTGTTTACACACAGCGGCTACCGAGCGGTTTAGTGGAGTAACGTTATAGCGAGCTGGTTTAAAGGCCAGTGATCTGTATCTGCGCCCACTCTGTGCTCTGATGTGTGATGGCGTTGCTGTTGAGACGTTGGGAATAGGGAGATCAATAACTCTGGATTTCTGGAGGCAGGTAACAGTTGTTCTGAACTGAGCAGAGACACTCACCATCAGAGGGAAGTTCTGGACAACCTGTAGAGAAACCAACAACCACAGAGGACGACAGTCAATCTGCTGCTCCAATCTTACAGAACTATTATTATTATTATTATTATTATTATTATTATAGTGACTTCATATCTCAGATCAATGATAACAGTAACATTTCAAACTGTATCAGGATGAACTGAGCAGCAATCTGTGATCTTCTCACCGCTCTTGAAGATCTCGACCTGCTGAGTTTCGGTCTGCATCGCCAGTTTCACGCCATCTGACAGCGTGCGGCACACGGCGTACACCCTGTCCTCCAGACACACAATGCACTGGGAGTCAGGAGGGGGGGAGGGACAGGGAGAGAGGCCCTGGCTGGTTCTGATCCAGAGGTTATCTTCATCATTGTTCAGGTCAAACAGCAGGGAGGCGTTCTCTGCAGCTGGATCGGAGGAAGTGTAGCAGTCCATCCTGAGGGATCAGTGGGAAACATTAACTGTGCACAAGAGTTCAAACACACTGATTACAGAATAAAGACCTTATTGAACTGTTAACTATATGAACACTGAACGATGAGCAACTCTATACAATACACAGAAAACTAACTGAACATTAAAAAGGGGATCTAATTGGTGAAACGCGAGTTTACTTTTATTAAGTATTAAGAGGAAACGCAATATAATAGTAACATGGTCACACAGGATCTGGTATTCTGGTAGTTTCAATAGAATTGTGTCTTTATTTTAATATATTATTATTATTATGGGGTTGTTTGATATAGAAACACCTACAAGAGTGGTCCAATCACAGGCTGAGGCCTGTCACTGATCGCTGGGTCTGTTTTAAGCCTTTAGTTTACACTGGAGCCTTATTTAACTATTCTTATTGTATTTTAATGTATTTATATCCTCTTCACTTTCCTCAGCAGAGCAGCATGTTAATATTATATTCAACCAGAGATCAGACAGCAGACATTCAGAGAACCAGCATTTTAAAAGCATCTGACTTCTTACAAATAATCACAATGTCGTTATTTCAGTATAACTTTGATCTGTTTGACTTTAACTCACAGCAACATCTAATCTAACGCTACTTCATGCAGACTTTATTAGTCAGCTGTAAGTTCATTAAACAACAATAGGTAGTAACAGGTAGTAAACATGGCGTCGTTAATGGCGCCGGATACTAACGGTAATTTAAACGGTTGTTTGGACTTTTAGCAGCTTGTTTCTGCTCCCTGGGTTAGAGAAGATCACATTAATTAAAGTTAAATATTAATATCACATATATTAGCACCTACTGTCGGTGGATTTTACAGGAAGCAGAAGAAGAGACCGAGAGTGAGAACGCCGGGAGGAAGAGGAATAGGAGGAAGAGGAAGAGGAGGAGGAGGAGGAAGAGGAGGAGGAAGAGGAGGAGGGTGCGTTATCGTCCATTATCTTATGAAGCTGACCTAAAGCTGAACTAATAATCAGAGTTAATACGTACAGTAGTGGATGGGGTAGCTGGAGGTCTGTTAATGGAGCGGGTCCCCGTTAACTCTCCGCCAATCACAGGTAGGAAGGTATATGACTGACAGGGTTCTGAGCCTATCACACACACGGACTGACATCCTGGAAAACACAGGGACTACGATAACACAGACCGTTTCAGTTTAATCCAGTCTGTTAAAGTTCTGTTAAAGTTCTGTTAACGTTCTGTTACCGTTCTGTTACCGTTCTGTTAACGTTCTGTTACCGTTCTGTTACCGTTCTGTTAACGTTCTGTTAAAGTTCTGTTAGAGAGAGTGTGTGTGTGTGTGAGAGAGACGAACGAACAACTTTTAAAATGCTCGTTTTCTGAATGGAGTTTGGTTGATGGGGCCTTTAAGAACTTAGTTTATTGTAAAGTAATATATAGATCTATATATATAGATCTCTATATATATATATACATATATAGAGAGAGAGATATAGATCTCTATATATATATATATATAGATATATAGATCTATCTATAGTATAAAATGTTAATAACGTTATTATAACGGAGCTCCGAGCAGAAGATGGCGGTAATGCACCGGAAGTCTGAACGCCAACTGCCGTAGAAGAAGAACAGGAAGGGAAAGAATAAAAAGAGCGGGCGGGCCTTGGGTGCGCGCGCAGGCGGGCGGGCCTTGGGTGCGCGCGCAGGCGGGCGGCCGTTTGATGCGCAGTGAGGTTCTGCTATGAGTGGGGGAGGGGAGACCTGCGCACCATCGATGCGCACTATCGATGTTATAAAGCCAAAAGTTAAAAATAAATCCACTTTTTCAATGTGAAACGCTCCGATCACAAGTGGATTAACTAATAACTAACTAATATTATATATTGTATATTATATTATTACAGTAAGAACCGTACAGAGACAGTCCCGGTTCCTCATAACGAGGCGTGTGACTCATCAACCACAGAAAACTAATTGGAACGCGGCCAACTGCCAGACTGTACCAACTGCCAGGAAACAGTTGAATTCCTCTTTAATGTAATCTAAATATATATGTTGGCTCTTCTATCAGCAGCAGATGTTTAAACAGGTTCATTAATAGATTAGTTTAACCCGTTAATGAACCTGTTTATGGTGTATATATATTGAATCTGAGAGTAATAAAATGATGGAGGAGAAACGTGATGGAAACAATATATTTACTCACCAGCAATGATGGAAGTTGAAGCGCCATCTTTCCCCCTATGTCGTTCTTCTCTCTCATATTCAACCATCCCATAATAACACCGTGTTTCAGGCAGCTTCAATGTGAAGAAGAGCAACAACTGTTATATCGTCCTACTTCCATTTAAAACGAGTCATTAATCCGCTTAAAACCTCCTGAAACCGACAGCAGCAGCGAGGAGAGCGAAACACCGACATCTTGTTTAAAGATTATAAAGAATAAAATAATTTATATTGTTTAAATGAGGAACTTTTTGTTTTTCGTCACTGAGGGCAGACTGATCTGCCCTCAGTGACGTTTTACCTGATAAAGCCCTAGTCTAAAACTGAGCTGCGTTCAGGTGCTTCACGTAAAAACCCCTCTCCACTTGTAACTACGGTTCCCAGCGACCTCCAGGTTTAATCCCCGATGAGGAAACAGAGTTTAATAAAAGCTCTCACACATCCAACCTGCTGCTTGATGGATCAGAAAGAGTCTGAGCAGAGAGATGAAGCTCTGGATGCGTTACAGCCGCCACAGTCCTTTAGTTTAAGGTCACAGAAAGCAGATCTTTGTGGATCTCAGTGACCACCAACTAAAACCAAGACAGCATAGAAAGACCTTCCCACTGCAGCTGCAGGTTCATCCAGTCTGACTCTAATGGGAAACAGAGATATTACTCTGGTATTAATATTTCTCTCATAAAAAGATGAGAGCACAATGTCCGAGTGTAAAGGAGACAGTGAACGTATCACAGGAGGAGGATAACAAGAAGTCAGTGCTTATTAGTCACTAACACCTCCTCCTCCTCCTCCTCTCAGCTTCCTATATAAACGCTGCAGCAACACTCACAGACTCTCAGTTTCAGGAAGCACAGAGACACAGCTTCACACCATGAACTGATTATTAAACTAAACCAACATTTCCTCTCTCTCTCTCTGGAATATTAACAGGATTATTTTCAGCCACATTAACGTAACAAAGAGAGACTGAAGGAGACTGTTTGTGCTTCATGTTGGATTCCAACAGAGGACAAAAACACACACACACACACACACACACACACACACACACACACACACACACACACACACACACACACACACACACACACACATATATAATGAGGACATGAACAGGATTAATCTGACTCAAAAGGTCTGATCACATTATCTATCTGTTATTATTACCAATATAACAATAATAATAATCAATACTGATCCAAAATACAACCATTTAAAGTGGTTTTAATCCTCAGAGATTAAAAGTTATTGTTTAATATTGTTTTAAAATGTTGGTTTAGTTTAATAATCAGTTCATGGTGTGAAGCTGTGTCTCTGTGCTTCCTGAAACTGAGAGTCTGTGAGTGTCACTGTGGCTTTTATACAGACATGAGAACTACTGACTCCTCCTCCTGTGATACGTTCACTGTCTCCTTTACACTCGGACATTGTGCTCTCATCTTTTTATGAGAGAAATATTAATACCAGAGTAATATCTCTGTTTCCCATTAGAGTCAGACTGGATGAACCTGCAGCTGCAGTGGGAAGGTCTTTCTATGCTGTCTTGGTTTTAGTTGGTGGTCACTGAGATCCACAAAGATCTGCTTTCTGTGACCTTAAACTAAAGGACTGTGGCTGCTGTAACGCATCCAGAGCTTCATCTCTCTGCTCAGACTCTTTCTGATCCATCAAGCAGCAGGTTGGATGTGTGAGAGCTTTTATTAAACTCTGTTTCCTCATCGGGGATTAAACCTGGAGGTTGCTGGGAACCGTAGTTACAAGTGGAAACGGGTTTTTACGTGAAGCACTTGAAGGAAGCAGACTGTCTGTGACATCAGGTTGCAGTGGATAAAGGGAACAGGAGCAACTTTAATGTGTGTGCATGAAAATTAGTTTTCTTCAACTTGAAGATAAGACAGAATCAACCTGCTGTCCAGTGAAGGTGAGTTTATTACAGACTGAATTGTTTGAAAGTGGATGTTTTTCTTTATCTTATTATAAGATAAGATGTTCCTTTATTGATCCCCTGAGGAGAAATTCAGATTGATACAGCAGCAACAGGACAAAGTAGTGCAAAAGAGAGCAAATGTTACAAACTATAATAGAAAATATCAGATTATAAATGAAGTATATACACTGTGTGCAATATTAAAGTAGGAATGGTTGCAAATATATGAGCAGCTTAACTGAAACTAAACTGTACATGTGGAAATTAAATATAAATAGTGATAAAAGTTTGTGTTGTAGGTTGGAGTTTAAACCGGTCTTAGTATTTTCAGTCACAGCCTCATTATTATTGATTATTGTGTCATTCTTTGTAATTATCTATAACTTCTACAAACACCACAATCTTTAAACTCTACTGTTTATTTAATTTCTGTTTCAGCAATACGTTGGAATATATTAACACTTGTGTTTAGATTCACTTGTACTTTGTAAATAGGCTCCTATTATCTTATTATATCTTTAAGGCTCTTATTGTTTTTAAAAGCAAAATGTTCCAGTGTAAAGGGAGCAGAGAATGGATCAGGAGGGTGAAAGGAGGGAAAAAGGGAGAGGAGGAGGAGGAGGAGTCACTGCAGGAAGAGTATCTCACCAGACCTCCTCCTCCTGTATAAAAGCCACAGTGACACTCACAGACTCTCAGTATCAGGAAGCACAGAGACACAGCTTCACACCATGAACTGATTATTAAACTAAACCAACATTTCCTCTCTCTCTCTCTGGAATATTAACAGGATTATTTTCAGCCACATTAACGTAACAAAGAGAGACTGAAGGAGACTGTTTGTGCTTCATGTTGGATTCCAACAGAGGACAAAAACTCACACACACACACACACACACACACACACACACACACACACACACACACACACACACACACACACACACACACACACACACACACACACACACACACACACACACACACACACACACACACACACACACACACACACACACACACACACACACACACACACACACACACACACACACACACACACACACACACACACACACACACATATATAATGAGGACATGAACAGCATTAACCTCAAAAGGTCTGATCACATTATCTATCTGTTATTATTACCAATATAACAATAATAATAATCAATACTGATCCAAAATACAACCATTTAAAGTGGTTTTAATCCTCAGAGATTAAAAGTTATTGTTTAATATTGTTTTAAAATGTTGGTTTAGTTTAATAATCAGTTCATGGTGTGAAGCTGTGTCTCTGTGCTTCCTGATACTGACTGAGAGTCTGTGAGTGTCACTGCAGCTTTTATATAGACAACAGCAGAACTACTGACTCCTCCTGTGATACGTTCACTGTCAGTGTGGAGACGTCCCAATGATCTTCAGTATCTTCCTTCAAATAATAATAATTAATAATAATAATAATTAATAGTAATAATACTAATAAATAAAGAAGACAAAATAAAATTAAGCAGATTGTTTTTTACTTTACCAACATGTTAGTTCATTATTAGCCTTACAACATGCTAAACTATGAGTGAGGATATTATTAATATTATTGGATATCAGTTATTGATCACATTACAGACAGTAGAGAGTAAGGAAGCTCTGATCACTGCGTCTATTTAATGTTTATACTTAGAATATGTTATAAATGATGTGTTAACAGCCTGTTGTTGGTTATTAACAGTGTTTCCTACAGACAGTTATTCTGGTGTTCTGTTTATTATCATTATATTATTATTATTATTATTGTTTATAACGTATCTGTTTCTCTGACTGTTAATAGATCAATCAAATCAATGGACACCCTCTGCTACAACTCCTCTGACCCGGTGGCAGTGAACGCCACCGTGCTGTTTGATTTTGACATCGACAACATGAATCTGTGGACCAGAGCTGATCCCACTGTCCCCCTCCCTCCCTGTCCCTCCTCCTCTCCCCCCGGTGATGCCCAGTGCACCGTGTGCCGCGACCACATCGTCTTCGCCGTGTGCCGAAAGCTGGCAGACGGCGTGAAAATGACGATGGAGGCCGGAACACAGCAGGTCACAGTCCTCCAGAGCGGTAAGCAGCTCCTCATACAGTTTCCTCCAACAAGAACAACTCCCATAAACTTTAAGCTACTTGTTTAACACCTGTTGGACAAACACTGATGATGGACTGACCATGACCTCTTGTTGTTTTACAGAATGCCCCACAATGCTCTCTGATGGTAGGTCTCATGGTATTTTTTATTTCTTCTCAGTTTCATGGTCAGACATTCTGAAATTCAGCCACTAGATGTCGCACTGGAGCATCTCAGATCATAACGATGGGCGCTACGACTCACCAGACTCCATTCATAAAACCAGCAATTTTACCTGGCAGATAATCATAGAAACACAATTTAAACTGAGAGTAAATAAAAATCACTAAAACTATCGTTGTCTCTTCAACAATCACCATCTCAGGTTGTTATTGTCAGTGTCTGACAGCATTATGGAAAGGATCCCTACAGAGATAGACCTTTAGTTTAACCACAAACAGCCGTAATATCACTATCACTCTCCACCAGACTCCAGAGACACAAACACTCATTTTACCTTCAGATCATCAGAACTTCATTAAAGTGGACAGAAACAGAATAAAACTCATTAAAAGCGTCTCTGTTAGTGTTTCCAATCCTCATTCACAGACGTAGATGATAAACAGCAGTTTCAGTCGGAGCAGACCGGCTTTGTACAGCTCCTTATTATTATTATTATTATTATTATTATTATTATTATTATTATTATAAAATATTATTATCGACCAAACCAGCCAGCAGAATATGAAACAATGAACTATTCTGATCACTTTTACTTGAAATCTGTCTTTATATTTAATTACTTCATCCAGACCTTTTTGTCTCACACAGGACAGCTGCACAGTGCTCTCCTCTTCCTCTTCCTCATCCTCTTCCTCATCCTCCTCCTCTTCATCGGGGGGGTTGGTGGCTGTGTACTCTGGAGACGCTCAATGTGGGTGTTTTTAAGTTTCTGTCAAAACTGTTCACATGTAGCCTTTTATGGATCATTAGTATTGATTATCATCAGAATATTGGTGTTTAGGGGGACGATCTTTATTCAATCTGGGGACCCAGAAACAGACAGAACCAGATGTGAGTCAACCAAACACATCTTAACTGCAGAGGGGATGAAGAGTCCGGTCGCTACGATTCAACAAGGAATAATATTCTCCTCTTTTTGTGCAGTAATGTCAGTTTATCTGACAGCAGCAGGACATTAACTGACCTCCACCTGAACGTCTAATTCAACCTTTATTTGACTTTATTTTATGGATATTTTATCTTCAGCACTAACAACAGAGAACAGACAGTGAAGCTGTGTGTATATAACTTATATGTTATAACTTGTGTTTGTGCTCTCATCGTCTCATTATTGTTTAAACTTTGTGTTTGCAGGTCCAACCAGCAGTCGGAGCGCCGCACTGACGCTCATCCTGAGACGGCTTACAATAAGTGTGTTTGACCTCTGTTACGAACTAATGCTGTCAAAATCTGCCAAAAGAAGATTATTATCCGTAAATGTAAGAACTCATAGCTCTCTTTATAGCTACAGCGCTTCAGCTTAGGCAATGAGACACTGCTGAATGTTTACATTTTTCAAAATAAAGGAAAATAAATCAAAAACGTACCGGATCATGAATTTTGTGTACCGTTATACCCTTAATATATGTATATATACACTGAATATATAAGTTAGAAGGAGCTAAATGTAGTTTATCACTTAAATAAAATGCAATGGAGAGCTGCTGTAGACCCACAAAGGTCCTCTAGAACAATCAATGTTTCACTCAGACTTTCTCAGGAGTTTGCAGAACATCTGGAAGCACAATAAATATGATAAACTGTAATTTTAATGAAAATAAAACCACAATTATTCCTACTACAGCTCCCATGAGTCTTTGCTGACCAGTTAGTAATGTGTAGTAGGGTAAACTCAGGTGTTACCAATGATAATTAAGGCTCAGTTACATTTAGTGTATCAGAGTGTTTCCAGTGAACCGACAGGTACAACAGTGGAACTGAACCTGGATCAGTATCCGTGGTAACGTCTGTGTTTACCTGCTTTTACACCTGAACACACCTGTGGAGGACTTTTATTCACATAGTTTATTTGAACTAATTCAGTTTTATTTCCACTGTTGGATCCACATTGACACAGAAGGAGTGAGACTGACTGATGAACGGATGAACAATTCAAAATAAGTTGTAATAATGAAACAATAACAAAAAGGTTAAAAGTATGAAGCATTTAAATTTCATATATATGATGATATGAATTAAACGGCTGCAGTCTGTGAACACATGAGAGCTGCAGCGTCAACCAGCTGCTGATGAAAACATGATCTCTGCTGATGAACCTGCATCTGACAGCTGGACATATTTAGGACATTAAATATTCATGTGAACAGTCCAAGTTAAAGCTGCTTCTGCATTAAAAGTGCTGGTCCTGGTTATGATATCATGCAAACAGAATCACACATTGATTTTTGAGACGTTTACTTTTAAAGGAGACCACCCAGACAGCCATTTGAAATCATTTATTTAACAATTAAAGCCATATAGATAAACTACAAGCAATATAATTTTATTGCCATTAAGCCAACAAAGAATGCACATTTCTATAATTGTACATAAAAAGCAACTGATATCTTCATTTTATAATCAGGTCCAATATATTAAATAAAAAATAAAAAAACAATAAACGTTGCTGTGATCCAGTGTGTAACATTGAGGAGGATCAATTGGTAGAAATATAATATTCCTTGGTATATTTTCATTAGTTTATCACCTGAAAATAAGAATCTGTGTGTTTGTTACTTTAGAAAGAGACGTTTTTATCTACAGAGGGAGCGGGTCCTCTTCTGGTGGCTGAAACCGCCATGTTGACCCGACCATGTTTCTACAGTAGCCCAGAACGGACAATCCACTAAATCCTACACACTGGTCCTTTAAGTAGCACAAACTGAAACCCATTCCCACATTTTAAACATAATTTGACATAAAACATGTAGATTTTACCACCAATAAAACAAAATAAAAAGCCCAATGAATCAAAGAATACACAATGATACTAAACAGGAAATAAAAGGGGAACAAACAGCTTTGGTCTGTGAGATCCTCCAGAAGAGGATAAACTTTCATTTGAGTCTTAATATCACACATTGACCTCGTGAATATCTGACTCTTATTAATAATTATAATTATTATTATTATTATTATTATAAATGAATCTCCCAACTTCCACAGTTGAAGATCAATATCACTATCAGCATGAGCTCTGACGGCGTACAAGCACATCAGATGACCTGATAGAAAGTCTTCATTTTTATCTTTTCCCTTATCTATCAACCACGATCTTTTCTTTTTTTGGTCACTTGGATTATTTATCCCAATGTGACCTCTGACCTTTGACCTCCATTATAATTGGAGGCTGGTGATGACATTTGGGATTCGAAGCAGTCGTGGAGCTGAAAGCCCTGATACACCAAGCCGACCATCGGTTACTGGGGACCAATTATCAAAACTCTAAATTATTGATCAAACACTTAAAATAAGATTATTTTGTATGTAACTGGGAGATTGATGAACGTATTATTCCTCCATTTGACGCGGAGTCGAACTCGGCGGTGGCGGAAATGTACGTACTCTATAGGCCTCGACGGCGCCCCCTAAAGAGCAGGAACCTGCTGCACCTTTCACCCATATGCATGAAAATCGTTGCACACGTATTTCATGTCCTGACGTACAATAAAGCCTCCCAGACCCAACAGGAAGTCGGCCAGTTAGAATTTATTGGTCATTTTTGGCGATTTGCGCAGATTCTACTTTTATTAACTCCTCTTGTTGATCGGATCGACCTCAAATGTGACCAATACACTGGAAAGACCATCACAATGAGTTATCAAAAGTTTTCATCAAAAGGGGGCGTCGTATGATAAGAATTTAGCTACTGACACTTATATTTATACAGTGTTGTGTGTTGGTACAGTGGTTAATCTAATTAAAATTAAATGATGTGCTAAATGCTAAAACTACCCAATGACGGTCGGGGTTAGGGTTGGGGTTGGGGGGGTTAATACCGGTGCTTTCAATACTTTTGACACGGTACCGGTGTCTAAACGGTGCACAAAATTATGTTTGGCAATGTTAAAGAACGTTAAGAAAACCCAACAATATTACTCAAATGACGTAATAAGTAAATAACATAGTCCTCATCAACGATTTCTAAACGGTAAAACACACTTTAGACCGTTTAACTCGCCATTTTAGCCGTGTTTAAGGTAGCTACTAGCTAACGGTAGGCTGTTCTTGTTCAGTTGTCTCACAACAGAGAAATAAACTATAATCCGTTCTTTGAGGTCAGCTTGGTGTGTCAGGGCACCGAATCTGGACAAGACCTTCAGTAGAGATCCTTAAACAAGCTTCTCCAAACAACGGTGAAGCTTTAACCAGACCAGCTCCTTTATGACCAGACAATATTCCTTTTTCAATACAAGATTAAAGTCTGGAAACACGATTCTGCAACAAGGCCTGTTCCCAGTCTCAGAAATATCTGAAACTGGTTTTGTTGGATAGTTTGGGAGAAATCTGCACAGACGGTATATTTAATAACCGTCTGCAGGATCCAAGAGGAGCGGCTAATTGGATGTGTAACACACATACCTTTGAGAGGAAAGTGTGACTTTCACATAACAATGCACACTCGCTCTTGGTGAATATGGTCAGCTCTACTATATATAGAAAAAGAAATAGAATAATAGGGGAAGGGACTAATTGGGAGGAGAAGTTGCCTAGGGGAAGTGAGAGCTTGAGTAGGTTGACGTTTTCTGTCTTTCATATGATAGTTTGACCTTTAAACCCGACTCTTTCATCAGTCTTTGTCCTCTTCTGAAATAGACAACCTTAGTTTCTGCTTTATTACGCAGATGACACACAGCTCTATGTTTCTAATGACACAAAAGAACTGAAACAAGTAAACAGACTTTGTAACGGTTTTCAGGGTTTTCAAAACACACAACTGCGTAGCGTCCAATCGCACAACAAAATATCATTTCATACTTCAGTGAAACAATCAACAGCAGTAGAGGAAGTAAATCTACGCAGAGCTTCAATGAACTTTCTCAAGTGACCCTTCCAAAGTCCGGCCTCTAAGTGCCGTTACTTATTAAGGTATATCAATGTTAGCAAAATGCTCGCCAACAAGCAAGTTAATCTACATCACTTGTTAGGTTAACTGGCAAGTTAGCCTTCAAATGCTACCTAACTGGCTAGCTAATCCACATTAATGATTAGTTAGCCAATTACATCGAAGAACGCGCAACCGTCAGTTCAAAACCAAGCAGAAGTTAGCAAATGGGAGCAACCAGTTATGGAGCTACTATTACTGCTAGATAGCAAAAGCAAACTAAGTTGCAGAGCTTACAGCATTTTATTTCTTTGGTATTTCCTGAGATTTAAACTACGAATGAGCCTGAGACCTTCTGAAAGCGGCTTTCCTCAGACCACCAGGTTACTCATTAAAAAAAGATTTAAATATTAAATTATATAACAAAGAAAATCTGGTTCCAAAAGCACCATTTAAACCGTATATAAAATTTCCTTTTTTAAACCTTTTTTTTTTAACAAACATTGGTCTTATACAAAAGTATATTTAGTTTTAAAATATAATATACTGTTATAATATCGTAATATAACCCATTTTCAATATTTCTATGAAATAATTTCTGTATATGTAACACACGTTACAAAGGGATATAAAAAAATAAATATTATTTTATTAATAATTAATAGATTTAAATTTATTTGATTTGATTTTTTTCCCCTCCATGATTAGACAATCAACACCTTAATCTGTTCATTTGCAGGAGTGTATGAAGTTGTCTTCACCGCAGATTGTGCCGTCCTTCGTTTGCATTTCCAGTACAGACCCAGGAAGAGGGAGACAACACCGACAACAACAGCGAAGATGATACCAAAGACAACCCACCCAAAGGTTGACTTGTCCATACATAGAGAGAGGCAGTATCAACATGTTGTTCACTGTAAGGAGACAAAGAGGAAAGAAGTAATAACATTATCACTGAGTTACTGGAGTTTATAGCAACATGGCACTACAGAGCAGTGGCTCCCAACCTGAGGGTCGGCAAAGCTTCATGTCCAGTTCTGAAGCCTCCTTTATTTTAAAAAACATTCATAGTGGGCCTATATACATCAGCATTTCATTCACTTCTGTAAAGGCCAAGCCTATTAAGTCTGAGTGATTGTTAAAAATGTTATTAAAAAAGACAGAATACAGACGGAGAATTGTTTCAAAAGTTCCCTAAACAGGAAATAATCTGCTCAAAATTCACCCAAATCAAAAAATCAATCAATCCAATGTTTGGGTTCATTGTACAGTTTCGAATATAATGTGAAATATCCATAAAATATGTCACTGAGATATAAAAGGAAGCAGGTTGGGAAACGCTGGTGCAGAGAGACAACGGTAGGATCTATAGAACATCTCAGGTGGACATTTTAGTTTTCCTATTGTTGTGTGTAAAGCGGTGTAATTCCTGTGATTCTGTTAGATTAATCAATTAATCAGGCTGTTTGAAACTACATATCTGTGAGTTTTTTTTAAAGTCTTCAGTAGGAACCAGTGACAGAAGTCTGAAAGCATTGAAAGGCATGTTATGTAATTCCCCTCCATTCGGATGAGGTCTGGCTGATCTCCACACACAAACTTTTTTACTTCAAGACCACTTCCTCTTTGTTGTTTTGTAGATAAATGAACGGTGAATGAACTGACAGAACATGAAGGCGTGTAGCTGCTGCGTAGAGACTAAAGCAAATATGACGGAAGATTCGGAAGAAGTAATCAAAAGTGTGAACAGAAGAATAAATTCTCAGAATAAAAACAACAAGAGGGGATTTCATCACAAACTTCTTGTCTGGTGATGAATGTACAGGAAACAGGGTACAGGGTGGGTGGAAAATCATAGTCATCATTTATCTCCAAGAAATTACATTTAAATTACAAACTACAAATAGGTTTTGCAGGAAACGTGCATACTGGATCACGTTTTATATTATCATGATGAATACATTTAGTTAATTTACTGCAAAAAAATCTTTGTATTCCTCAGTTCCCTTATTAAACAATGTATGACAAAAACATTCACAAAAACTCAATTTCTCTGTATTTTTATATAAAATCCAATCATTGTGTCTTCCTGTAAAACTAAATGTGACGTGTGCTTACGTCAATAATATCCTGACATGCAATCAGTCTTCTAATTTTAGTGACACAGAGCGAAGATTAAACTGTCCTTCGTCAGCCTCAGATGCTGCATTCAGTCATATTAAGTTTTTACAGGAAATATGTAAACTTGACATATTAAATGTTCCATTCTGCAACACTTGCAGTGATTAAAGCATTAATAAACTGTTTTATGGTTATGGCAGCACTTGTGTTAAGGTTTGGGGACGATGGTCTGGTCTGGGTTCAGCAGAACTCCACAGTGACACGTGATTACTGACATTTAACCACAACCACTTCCTAACCTTCACCAACCACAGACAGGAGTTTGTACTTCCTTATGTACTTAAATGTATTGCTTCATTCACCCAGAACAACCTCTAGTCCAAGCAGTGATTTAAAAAAAGAAATCACATGTGAGGGGTGTTTGAGGTAAAACTTCAATAAACTTACCGGAAGGAGGCGTTTTAATAGTGGTCAGGTTGGGTTGATCCCATTTGAGACGGCTGCAGTTTACTAGAAAACACAAAATAAATGGACGGTTGTTCATTTTTCTGTCATGTTGTTTTAATTAAAGGTTGCGTATGTAAAAAATAAAGCGTTTTATGGATTATTTTTATGTATTAATCACGGGTTATAAGGTAGCTTTGTTCCTCTGCCGCCTGTGGACTGATTTCTATGTGTCTCTCGGGAAAATTGGTTCTGCTGAAGCACAGAAAGAGGTTTCATATCTAATAACCTTTTGTTTTCAACTTTCTTTATAAGCTCTCACATGAGTCATATGTGTTCACATAACAGAAACATTTATGTTGTTCTTATCTTGCAGCACTCACCTCTGCATTCGACTTCCTCGAAGGACTAAAAAAAGAGAAGAATGATTTTAATGCCAGAGCTTTCCAAAGAAATTCAGGTGAAAACAACTACAGTGGAATATTGGTTCAATTTCAGTGAAACAGTCAGTAATAAGTCACTTTCTCAGTATTTCCTTTTGAAAAAAAGGTGGGAGGAACAATGAGTGCAAATACAGGGGTAACTTCATTTACTTTATTGGTCGACCAGAGAGGAGAGCATTGCGCCTGCATATAGAAACTATTTGATGCATATTCATCAGGTTGTTTACACTCTGGACTGTTCGTCTGACTGGTTAGACAGAAATCTGGGGAATCCCCTTCACGTTCCTGATATCATTGTTTAATACTTCCAGGCTCTCTGCACTGAATCTATACATGAAGCTGTTCCTCACCCTAAAACAGTCCCGTGCAAAGCGTATGTAGTCCTGGCAGTGCTTCAGGGTGATGGACCTGTTGGTCAGCTTCACGACGAGTTCTGGATGAAAAGTGGAGTCGTGGGCGAGCGATGTTTTCTGGAAGACAAACACAGATCGATGCATACATTTATTATTTGTTATCAGTTTTTGAACAGCACATCATTGGTCAGGTGGGGTTTTACATATTTCAACACATTGTCTTGAGAAAGATAATTGGAGTTGTGGGTAGTTTCCAGCTCCACACGACAGAGGCAGAGAGAGATTGCTCAATCTAAATGTTTTACACACCAGGAGCTGAAAAATGAAACCTAATTATCGGTCACATAGCAACAACTCACAACAACTGACTGACGTCCAAAAACCTCTCAACAGTCATTTTGTTTCAAAGGCTCCCTTTGTAAGAATCTGAGGCATTAAACATATTTTTTTGAAGTATTAATCACTTTTTATTGCCAATGAGTAAACAGGTTGTAACGTAACTTAAAAAATGTATAAATTAATAAAATAATTCTTTAAGCTTAATTAGCAGTCAGCTAATAAATAGCTTAATGAATAATGTTCAAAAATGTTAACGAATGGATCTTCGCTCTGTGTCGCTGAAAGATTGATTGGTGGGTGAATGTGACGATATTATTGGTTGAAATCTGTTCATGCTGATGTTAAGATGAAATTGTTTGTGTACTTTTTGTCATACATTGTTAAATAGGGGAATAATATAACTGAGATATGATAATCTTTCACTTCACCTGGATCCTCAGTAACAAACCCAGCTGTGGTGGAGTGTGCAGGACTTACGTTTATGTCCTCCCAGTTGGTGCTGCAGGGGGCTGAACTGGGTAGGGACAGCTGATACTGGACCGAACCATTGGACTGCATGGTGACGTTGCAGGTTAGATCGGACTGAGACTCAGCTGCAGCTGCAGGAAACATCAGCAGAAAACCTGAAAATCAACCAAAAACACATCACGAGTCACTCACACAATGACCTCTCTATAGTCAGTGTTTGTCCTTTCTGGGCTACTGTAGAAACATGTAGTTGTGTAGGTGTGAGTTGTTGTATTAATGTTTAAAATCACACATGATTTCTTTATCATTTTATTACATTTATTACAGCTACATTATAGCGAGCTGTAATCATCTTAATTATTGCTTTAGTCATCAGTTTGGACTCTGCCTTGAGGAAGGAAGTTAAAGTTATCACCTCGTATAATGATTGTGACACTTTCCAATAGGAAAGCTATAAAATGACTCTCTACAGTTACACTGTTAGAGTAGGACACAACATTTTGAATAGCTGTCTCTTTATGTAAATATGAAAACAAACGTGCATTAATTCCCTTATATTCAAGCAGAATTTAGAGGAAACTGGTCCAGTTTTAAGCTCTGTGAACGCTCAGA
>NW_026136718.1:1237500-1332500 GCF_905237075.1 Dicentrarchus labrax | reverse complement strand
TAGTTAATGACATTTATTTCCTCATTTTAATAAAAAAATTTGTGTGTGTGTGTGTGTCCAACTCTTCCTCACAGGTTAGTTAATGACAGACAGTCAGTGAGTGTGTCTGTGTCCAACTCTTCCTCACAGGTTAGTTAATGACAGACAGTCAGTGAGTGTGTGTGTGTCCAACTCTTCCTCACAGGTTAGTTAATGACAGACAGTCAGTGAGTGTGTCTTTTTTCCTCCAAGTTTTTTTAATGACAGACAGTCAGTGAGTTGTGTCCAACTCTTCCTCACAGGTTAGTTAATGACAGACAGTCAGTGAGTGTGTTGTGTCAACTCTTCCTCTCAGGTTAGTTAATGACAGACAGTCAGTGAGTGTGTCTGTGTCCAACTCTTCCTCACAGGTTAGTTAATGACAGACAGCAGTGAGTGTGTCTGTGTCCAACTCTTCCTCACAGTTAGTTACTGACAGACAGTCAGTGAGTGTGTGTGTGTCCAACTCTTCCTCACAGGTTAGTTAATGACAGACAGACAGTCAGTGAGTGTGTGTGTGTCCAACTCTTCCTCACAGGTTAGTTAATGATGATAGCATGAGTCAACTCTTCCTCACAGGTTAGTTATGACAGACAGGTATTGTGTCTGTACTCTTCCTCAAGGTTAGTAATGACACAGACAGATGTGTGTGTACCTTCCTCACAGGTTAGTTGCCAGACAGTCGGTGGTGTGTTTTTTTTCCACCTCTTCCTCACAGGTTAGTTAATGATGTTACTGAGTCAATGTGAGCAGATTGTGTCTGTAGACTGAAGAGAATCAGAGTCTCACTGATGGTGGAAATAAAGGTTTTACTTCCTTAAAACAGCCGTTTTTTGAATGGAGTTTGGTGTGACAGTGTGGAGCAGAGGGGATTTGAACTTTAATAATTCCCATAAACTGAGCTGACCTACCTTCTAATAATGAACCTTGGAAACAGCAGACAGTAACAGGAAGTGGAGATAAACCCTCTTGTTTTTCTGTGTCTGTGGTCTCGTAGTAAAAGGTGGATGAATGAACAACAAACAGTAGTTTACAGTAACATCACATTGGACAGACTGAAGGACAGAAACAGGGACAGACGGCAGAAATATGAGCTTCAGTAAGGAAGTTGTATCTGTCACTCATCAATAACTGACCTCAGAATTTACATTTAGGTATTTTTTAACGTTATTACAACATACAAACTTCTTCTAACAATATTTATATAATGTTGGGCAGTGAGGTATTAGTAGTAACAGTGTTGGTTTCAGGTAACTGAGGTACAAAACCAGGACACAGAAAAAAGCTAATTGTAATCGATTACAGTTACAGGAAAAGGACCTAATCATATTACTGTTACATTTAGTAAAACTGGGGATTATTTACAGGATTACCGTATATAAAATACATCAGTTTTTCTTTAAAAATACTACTGAGCAGAAGAAACATTGTTCTGTAACTGTAAAAGTTAAGTTTCTTTGTCATAAGATAAACAGTTTAATTAAAAGAAAAGTTTCTTGTTTTACCATTATAAATTATATGTGGTTATCATGTGACAAATGTCTCGTTATAACAAGAAACTTTTCAGGTTATTGTTGTGCAAAGTTGGACCCAAATGCAGTCACAGACTCAGGAGAAAGGTGAATTAAAAGACGAGAGATGTAGCCCTGAGGCACAAGAGACTCGGTTAGGGAGGAGTTTAATCTGGGAAACTACTAACAAAACTGGAATCTCTAAGACAAACAAAGGCTACACGTCCACAGCAGAACTGGAGTGGAAACACTGCTGAGGTGATAAGGCAGGTGAGCAGACACACAGACAGACATAGAGAGACAGACAGGAGACACAGTTGAGTAACAGTACAGCCATGTGGCCATAAGAGTTATATTCTGATACTGATCCATGTTTCTTCTGGTGTGGCAGAACAGACTTTTTGTTTTAAAGATATTTTTAAAGCTTTTTTATGCCTTTATGTTGATAGGATAGGTGAAGCTATAGACAGGAAGGGACAGAGAGAGAGAGAGAGAGAGAGAGAGAGAGAGAGAGAGAGAGAGAGAGAGAGAGTCAGACATTATCGAATGTTGGGGAAAAAAACCTTTATTAAGATATTTGAAGTTAAAACATTATTATAGCCCAGTAGCAGTGTTAGTAACGCATTATAAAGCAACACGTTACTGTAATTAGTAACTAGTGATTTGTTAAACCCAGTTCGAGGGTTGTGGTGTGATCGCCTGCAGTGAAGCTGTTTCTGAAGGATTTTATTGTTGTTGTTTTACACAATAAAGGATAAAACAATACTTGTAAACACGGACAAACTGGAGCTCTGACAGGGACCTCGTGGCTTCAAACACTATGAATTAGAAGCAGGTCTCCTTTAGAGGCCTGGTTGCAGGTTTTTAACAAATAAAGGCAGGTCTCCATTAGAGGCCTGGTGTGGATTTTATTGAAGTTCTTTAAACATATAAAACCTTTTAAAACTGTTTAGATCACTGACTTTTATAAGGACGCGTCATTAGATCAATTAGATCCTCCACAGTTCAACCCTTCAGTTCATTTTACTGAAACTATGAACACCAAAGTGTCGAATGATCAAATTAATGATTTGTAGAAGTAATATTTATACTGGTTTAAATTAACAGTTTGATCTTTAAAGGCCAGTTTCAAAATAAAAGCAGGTTGAGTTCAGTGACTGAAGCCAATACAAACCAAAAGTTGTTAACTGGACTTTAAAAAAATAAAATGTTTAATGTTACTACCGGAAGTAGTTGTGGTATAAAGAAGTATAAAATGGAAATTCTCAAGTAAAGTAAAATTCCCTCAAAATTGTATTTAAGTACAGTTGTGGAGTAAATGTATTTCTACCAGCAGTGTCTGATTTTAACTAAATAAATATTCAGAAACAAGTTGCTGCTTTATGTCTCCACTCCACAAGTTTAAAGAAAATGTACTTGTTACTGCATTAGGATACTTTTATTCTGACAGCATATAGTATCTAATAATTTAAATTTATATATTGCCCAGTGACACATTCATCCATCCAGCGTCAGTTACAGTCAGCTCCATATTGACCAGATACCCGTTTAAAGAGAACATTTTCGCTCTTTGAACAAACATTTATTTTATTGTAATGACTCCCAATCTTTGAATATCAGAGACAGTTTATGAGGCGTTCTTCCTCTGCAGCGTCATCCTGATGGTATTTGCACAGCTGGATCGGCTGCCAGCGGCTCTTCTGAGGGGCTTTTGTTCTCTTGCATTCACAGAAAATCTGAGAAAAGTCCATCAGAGTTTCATTGTAACTGGAGCACTTTAAAGACGTCAGTGATAGAAGTCAGTGGGTTAAAAATGTTAAAAAAAACACCCATATTGTGCATTTCTAATGAAATGAAATGTCATGAAAATACAGTGTGAGCATGCAAATGTGTCAGTTTATAGGTTGTAACAATAAAATGACAAACATATTGTGGAGGGAAAAAAAGGAAGTTTAATCTGTTATTATGCATAAAAATAAACTAATACATGAACATTTAAACTACAGTCAGAAGTCTGTACCAACCAGTCCTTGTATGAACCTTTTGTTTTACTAACTTTTAAACTAATATCTGCACTTTCTACTTATATCCTTGTACATATGCACATTACTCTGCACTTTACTGCTGTTTGCACTTCTGGTTAGAAGCTGAACTGTATTTCATTGTCTTAGTAGTTGTACTTTGTGCAACAACAATAAAGTTGAATCTAATCTAATAAACACCAACGTAACGCTTTACTTTTATTCTGTGTTTGGTCTAACAATGGTTAGAATGGAAACTATGATAGTAAATTGATCTGTTATGGCCACATTTTAGACTAAGTGGCTTACGTTCAGTGAAAAAAAAAATAAAACACTGTATTACCTTCTAATGCCACCTTTAGATATTTCTATTTAATGCTTTATTAATGTGGCACATTAAAGAAGGTTGCATTTGATCCTTTGTTCCTGTATTTTCGATGTTTTCACAACCAACTTATTGATTATAAGTTTTAAAGTTTTGTCAACCTTCCAGTATATTGTGTATCACCTCCACTGTACATGAAGTCAACTGTTACTGTTATTTCTACACCATACAGACGTTCAGTCGTACCGGCAAGAACTTTTACCCCTGACACAAGTGAAAAGCCTTTTTCCCAATTTTAGGTCGTTCTGCTGATGTTTGTTCAAGTGTTCGTTTTTAATATCAGTTTGGTTTTAATTTGTTATTTGAAGATATAAAATGAGACTTTCACGTCATGAGTGAGTCCTGCTCACCATTGAGTCTGCTGGGCGTATGGACCGGACCCCGATCACTACTGCGCAGACTCTGAACCGTTCAGTCCAAACAGGAACTGCAGTTTAACTTGTATTGCTTCCAACTTGTAAGTGATTGTGATCCTTTTTTCTCCAATAATCCATTGATTGATTGATTGATCTGAAAATAGGGAGAAATAGTGTCACAATTACCCAGAGTTCACAGTGACACCTTCACAAACAGCCCAAAGCAGTGATTTCTTTTTTGTCAATAGACTAATTGATTAATAGACTGATGGTTCCAGCTGTACTTGTGTAAAATGTTGGGTAGTTTGATTTTAAGATAAACGTAGTGGAGTAAAAACAACAACATTAGGGACCTGACTAATACCTGTAAGTGAGTGACAGGCCTTAATACGTAGCATTGTGTGGAGGACTCTGACTAAAACCTGACATGGGGTCCAAACTAATACCTGGAAATGAACAGGAGGTTGTTTGGGGGCTGCAACTAATATCTGAATAAGACTAGATCTTAACTAATAACTGGAGACTGGAGGTCCAGGATGGTTCCAGCTTGTACATGAAACCAGAAAGTATCTCTGAATAAAAATAATTTTGAGGATGTAATTTTCCTGATTTGACGTGATCACATGTTTAATCTGCTTCTGGTCTGTTTCTCATGTTTGGCTGCAGGTTGCTTCTCTTCTTTCTTCTTTCAGCTCTTCAGGATTGAAACCAGTGAAGCTCTGAAACAGTCACTGTCTCCCCCTGGTGGCTCCACCATCAGACTACAACAAAGATTTATTTCTTACTTCTTTCTTTCTTGAGGTTTGGTGATTTTAACATCTGTGGGTCAGTTTTCTCCTCAGTAATAATTACAGTTGACTCCAGTTCTGATTCTGCTTGTTGATGATTCTGGTTCTGATCAAATCCTCTGATTCTTCTCTTATTATTGGAGTCAGAAACTGAAGCACATTCAGGCTGCCATAATAAGTCACTGATGATAAATGAGGCATTGGATGAATGAATGAAAATAAGTTTGTTAGTTCAGTTTATTGAGCTTTCAGCATTATCACAGGTTCATAAAGACAATTGTACAGAAGCCCTGAAAGACAAGTGGATTCTTTTATTTATTGTGGTCATTGTTTTAAGTTTTAAATTTGTTTATCAGTGAAGTTTGCTTGTTAGTACGGTATAAATAAATGCAGCATTTGTGTGTTTTTAGCTACACTGATCTATGTGAGCACCACACACACACACACACACAGAAACACACACACACACACACACACACACACACACACACACACACACACACACACACACAGATAAGGTGATTTCCTGTAAATGGAGAGGGGAGGAGCAACACTGAGCAGGTGATCCAGGTACATGAGAACAGGAAGGGAACCTGAAAGTGAAAGTGTTCAGTCAGACTCCATTTTGAGTGGACAGAGCAGAAGATAAGGTAAATTAATCCTTTATTATCCCACAACAGCAGAGGGGTAAATATTTAATTTACATATTAAAAAAGTCTGGTTTGTTTTATTATATTTTTTTGTGTGTCTGTACAAACTTGTTGTTCCTGTTTCTGTGCTCTGAGCTCACAGTCAGTGTTACTGTTTGACTCTCAGACTGACTTCAGATCAGAAGATGAGTGTTTGTGTGGAGGAAGAGGAGGACAGAGCAGAGCCTCCAGTGTCCAGCTGTCTGTCTATGAAGAGTGACACGGCCAAATTTGACTCTAAACTTCATAAAGAACCTGGCCCTCAGACTTCAAAAAATTTTTACTTAAACGTAATGAAGATGAAAGACTAAATGTTCTGTTAAGACTTATATTAATACAGAGCTTTTCAGATCTGTTTCAACTAAGTAAAGTTCTTAACTGGGTTCTAAGCCACAAACTACTGATGTACTTGTGTCACAAATTTCATTCAATAGGATAACTGATAATTTCACATATATGGTATTTTCAAGTTTTGTAATATTTTTAAACACACTTAACACCATATTGCAACATGATACATAAATATTTACTTCTTATTTTTGGCCTTTAAGGTTTTGGCATTATTAGCTGATACGTTATTGCATGGTGGGAAGTTGATTAGTCAGAGGAAAAAAAACTTTTTTTAAAAAAAAAAAAAAAAAAAAGAAAGGGAGGGGGGGGGTAGAAAAATTTTTGAGAAAAAATTTAAAAAGGGGAAAAGGGAGGATTTAAAAAAAAAAAAAAGTTTTTTTTTTGGGGGGGGGGGGGGAGGGGGGGGGGGGGGGGGGGGGGGGGGGGGTTTTTTCCCCAGTAGTAGAGGGCTGATTATTTACTGATTACAGAGCCCTGTGTTTGTGTAACAATATTTATGTCAGGCTAACTTAGAAACACTTCCTGTGACTAGCTTACTTCAAAATAAAAGTCATCTTGTGGTTTGCCAGTTAAAGGCTTTTAATGTGAAGCTGCAGCAGTAGGAAATGTTCAGTGTTTGTTAGCAGTAACAGTAATAGTTTGTACCATCTTTCTCTTAGTATCTGTGACTGTCAGTCAAATAGAAAAGCTGTAATCTAATCTAAGAGGACTAATACAAACTGTTAAACCTCCTAATAATCTACAGTAGCAGCAGTTTGTGTATTTAGAGCTTCCTGAATGACTTTGTCATCTGAGAATTTATCAAGGATTCAGGCCATATGAATATAAACATGTTGGTGTTTGCAGAGTTCAGTCCAACAGACAGAGAGCAGAGTCTCCAGTGTCCAGCTGTCTGTCTATGAAGAGTGACCAGTCCAATGATCCACCTCTAGACTTCAGTAAAGAACCTGGACCGTCAGACTCACAGTAAGAGGCATTTCTTTCTCCTACAGTCCACAGTAGTCTGGGTTTTATAGCCACTAACTCGTGATTGTATTTTTTGGAACAGAACACCTGAGAATGTAACTTTCAGTATTAACACTTCTTTTTTTTTAACAATATCTTTATTGATTTCTTTCAGATACATTGACATAACGCAGTGTTTGTGACAGGGAAAGTACAGAGATTGTCAAAGCCCTCCCTATCCCTCCCCAGCTAGTCTATCACTTATCCCACAAAAAAATAAACAAAATAAAATAAAATAAAAAAAAAAAAAAAGATAAATAATAATAAAATAAAAATAATAATAATAATAAAAAAATAAAAACTTAAATTAAATTAAAGCAGAGGTTTACAGTACATAGGCAGTAGCAGACAAGACATCAACGGTGGAGTACAGTCTTTTCATCAAATACATCATGTTGGGAAAAGTTATCTGATACCTGTTGCTGTTACACCATTAGTGGTCTTTGCCCAGCCGACCATGTGATGTTTTCTAATTACCCCTTAAAGCCACTCCAACATTTGTCAAAAAGATGGGGCTTTTTTTTAAGTTGAACATGATCTTTTCAGAGGCCATACATGAAGCAGTTTATTTCAGCCACATAGAGACAGTAGAAGGGTCCTCACTCTCCATGATATAGCTATGCATTTGTTTCCAGCAATCGGAGCTAGTTTGATAAAGCGTATATTTTATTTTCCTCCTGTTAATAGGCAGGGCTGATGAGTCTCCTAACAAAAGCAATCTTGGTGAGTGAGGGATCTCAGCTCCTGTGATCTTGTTTAGTGCATCCAAAATATAGGCCCAATATTGTCCCAATTTTGTACAAGTCCAAAACATATGGATGAGGCTTCCTGTTTCTGTCTTACATCTAGGACACAGCTCTGAGATCAGAATTAACACTTTAACACACAGCTGTTTATACTCACAAAGCTTTCATGCACAGTGCAGCCATTGTAAACTCTCTCCGCTGTCTGCTGAGCTCTTTGTGTGTGAGAGCAGAGGAAGCCCTACCCACTGCAGAGTTTCACCATGTGCTCCGAGGAGAGACAGCTGTAGAGATCAAACACAGCCACTTTCAACACGCCACTGCAAGTGCAACAAAAGCCCCAAAAACAAAAAGCCAATAAGAGTTATTCATTACTGTAAATCGTTCAAAAGATGTAGAGACGACAGAAATAAAGAGGACTGACAGGTAAAGGCTGCACTGAAGCACCAAACACTGGAGAGAGAAACTCCCTCCAGACAACGACAAGACCAAAGAGATTTGTTGTTTAGATGCAAGTTTTTTTTCTTGGTGCAATGCAGAGCTGTTAAGTAGTTAAGCATAAACACTAGATGGATTTTAATAACTTTAATGCACTTGAAATGTGCACTCTGCAACTGTATTATCTTAAAATTAAAAAAACAAAGAATATAAAAGTATGGGATTGTTACTTAGTATAGGCAGATACTCAATATTAAATGACTCGGATCAGATCGGGGATTAGAAAAACTTGATCGGAGCATCCCTGTATTCAAATAATTGTGCAGCCTTAATCTTGCCATATTTTGTGTTTGTATATTTAATATTTTACTAATATTTTACAGTGTAGAAGTTGTAGTCTTTATAGTATTTGCTGAATTTGTGACAAAGAGAAATAGTTTGTCCAATAATTCTCTTATTATCTGTGACAGCTGTCAGTCAAATAGAAAAGCTGTAATCTAATCTAAGAGGACTGATACAGTTTGTGTATTAAGAGCTTCCTGAATGACTTTGTCATCTGAATCAGGCAATATGAATATAAACATGTTGGTGTTTGCAGAGTTCAGTCCAACAGACAGAGAGCAGAGTCTCCAGTGTCCAGCTGTCTGTCTATGAAGAGTGACCGGTCCAAACATCAACCTCTAGACTTCAGTAAAGAACCTGGACCGTCAGACTCACAGTAAGAGGCATTTCTTTCTCCTACAGTCCACAGTAGTCTGGGTTTTATAGCCATTAACTCGTGATTGTATTTTTGGAACAAAACACCTGAGAACGTAACTTTCAGAATTAACACTTCTTTTTTTTTTAACAATATCTTTATTGATTTCTTTCAGATACATTGACATAACGCAGTGTTTGTGACAGGGAAAGTACAGAGATTGTCAAAGCCCTCCCTATCCCTCCCCAGCTAGTCTATCACTTATCCCACAAAAAAATAAACAAAATAAAATAAAATAAAAAAAAAAAAAAAAAGATAAATAATAATAAAATAATGTCTGTCTATGAAGAGTGACCGGTCCAATCATCCACCTCTAAACTTCAGTAAAGAACCTGGACCCTCAGACTCACAGTAAGAGACTGTTTTTACTGTAAACTGACCTGATCAAACTAAGATGGTTCTTAATCTGGGTTCTATAGCCACAAACTACTGATTGTATTTGTGTAACTAATTTTACTAAAAACTAAAAACTCCATTAGTTGTGTGTGAAGGTTGACCCATTTATCACCATGTCAGATTTCAAGTTCATAAACAAAACTTAATGCATCATATGAAGCAAATGTAATTATAATAATGTATATGTATATAATTTAATGTATATATTATATTCAACTACTACTAAAAATTTCAGTGAATAGATGATACAGTCCTGGTGTGGAGATAAAATGAATAAGTCAAAAGACTTCATCTGTTCAAATGTTTTATTCAGGATGAGGGACAGAGCAGAGTATTGTAGAAAGAAAGAAAAAAATATATTATAACATATTATACAATACAATAAAAATACATTGGTATTTGTGACTCTACTACACTGATATATTGGCTTGTATAGTGCTGTAAAGTCAGATTATACCACTGTTACATGCTGTGTGTCTGACACTGTTGATCTACCACAGTTTATTAAACCAATTCTAACCTCAGTCCAAACTTAACCAACTGAAGCTAATCTGCCCAAAGAGACTGTAAAACACTGAAGGACATAATCAGCTCTCTTTAATGGAGGAATTTTACTGTGAAATAGTTCCCTGAAGTGTTGAGTTTGTATTAATAACAAATTACAGGCAGATCACTAAATGTGAAAATAAAAGGAATCATTTTAATGACAGACTGAAAGCTGAATTCAAACAGAAAACTAACGAGACTTTTGCTGTTCTCTGTGACCATCTGAGCTTCTACACACAGTCAGTGGACACAGTCAATCAGTTTACTAATAAAGAAATGTCTCCACAGAGAGAGGAAGAGCAGTCTTGTTCCTGTGGACGAGCAGCCGTCCTGCTGTGTTTTGTGTCAGGACGTCCTG
This sequence comes from Dicentrarchus labrax, assembly GCF_905237075.1. Taxonomy (NCBI): domain Eukaryota; kingdom Metazoa; phylum Chordata; class Actinopteri; family Moronidae; genus Dicentrarchus; species Dicentrarchus labrax. Next base: position 1,322,138 of record NW_026136718.1, on the reverse strand, counting down.
AAGGATCCAGTCTCTACCAGCTGTGGACACTGGTTCTGCAGACAGTGCATCACCTCATACTGGGACCAGTCTGATTCACCAGGAGACTCCTCCTGTCCCCAGTGTGGAGGAAGATCCAGAACAAGAGCTGGACTGCAGACAGACAGTCAGACCAGCACTGTACAAAGTAAGACTGTATACCTGTCTGCTGATTCAATTCAATTCAATTCAATTTTATTTGTATAGCGCCAATTCATAACAGAAGTTATCTCAGGACACTTTTCAAATAGAGCAGGTCTAGACCGAACTATTTAACATTAATTAAACTGATGAACTGATGTCACTACTCGTTTTAATACAGTTGTGGTGTCGTACAGCACAGCCATTTAAGATCTTTATGAATTTCTTTACGTTTAAAGTCCAACTGAAATTTAACTGATGTTTTTTTCCATCCACAAACACACCTACTCTGGTCTGTGTCTCTCTCACACACTGGCTGACCCCATTCTAACTCTTTCTGTTTCTCCCTCTCTGTATGTGTCACTGTTGACTTTCCTCAGCAGTATAAAGTTTCATAAAGTCGCCCAAAAACACAACTCGTGTTTGGGATTTTTCACCTGTGATTCTGTTTTTTAAAAAGCAGGTGAGCTGTGTGTGGAGGAGGCTTGTTGTTAATGACATAGTTCATCAAAACGATGGAAACCAAAGTAGTACTGAATGACATCAGCACCAGCTGGTGTGTTTGCTGCTGTTCACTGTTAGTTTTCCTGGTCTGTGCCTGTAACATATCAACTGTGTTGGAGAGCGTCTGTCTGTGTGTCTCTGCAGTGTGACTGTCAGTAGACTGTACAGGAGGTACAGAGTGAGGGGAGACTGTCCTCTAGTTAGTCTATCACAGATATTTACTGGGACTGAGATATTGGTTTGGAAACACTGGTTCAACCTAAAAGGAATACATTTATATTTAATATATTTTACATCCGTGGCTCACAGCAGACAGGTTGAGAAGAGAAAGTGAAGATAAATCCACTTTTCAATCCCAGAAGTTTAAAAATAAACTCTGAGCTCTCCTCTTGCCAGTAAACGTCTCCAGATCAGAGCAGAATCTGGTGTGACTGCGGGTGTTTATTCCTCCAGAAGCTCCGGCTCTCTTCTGCAGAGCTATCTGTGGGCCAACAGCAAGTTCAATATTTTCAACTCTTTATATTGACTTTATATTTAATCTACTCTCACAAATAATTTGATTTGCCTTGGTGGGAACGCACCATAACAGACAGAAAGCAGCCTGAGACACAACAATTAGCTTTCCTGCTAATGTCTCCTTCTTCTCTAACGTACAAACACAGAGTTTCCCATTCCTTACCTAGACTATGGCTACCTGCCACTGTCTGATTTCTCCTGCCAGTTTCATAATGAGAAATATTTTAACTTTCTCTCTAATATTGTGTTTTGTGCCATTGCTTCAGCAAAGAATCTCTTAACTCCCAGTACAAATATCTTTGATCAGTTAACTTGTGGACAGTTTCCCTCGCTCTCCCTCGCTCTCCTCCTCCTCACACTGGTCTGCAGAGACACACAGAGACAGACGCTCTCTGACATGATGGATGACATTGGTACCACGTTGGTTTCAATTGTGTTAGGCTGCCTAATTAACAATGAGTCTCCTGAATACTGTGTTTTTTGGCCTACTTTATGAAACTTACTGCTAAAGAAAATCAACAGAGACACAAACAGGGAGAGAGAAACAGAAAGGGTTGGGGGTGTGTGTGAGAGACTCAGATCAGATTGTGAATGCATGAGTGGAAAAGAAGGAAAATCAAGGCGAGTAGATTAAAGTAGTTTGAGAGTTAAGTATTGAATTAAGTAAATAAGAAAATGATAAGCTTACAAGAACGGGGTAATGTAACTTATTCTTTTAAATATTTTCAATAAATACATTTAACCCCCTCAGCCGCTGCAACAGGTAAACTGACATCCTGTAGGAAACACTGAACACGTGCAGATCATCTCGTTGAATAAGTGACCAAACAACATCTACTGAGGAAAAGCAATTAATATTGTTCATGAAAATTTTTCTTCTCTTTCAGCAGATGATGGTCTGCAGGAGGTTTTAGATGAACATAAGATCAGTCTGAAGAGGAGATGTGAACATGTGACTGAAGGAGCTGATGAACCAGGAAGTGGAACCCTCCTCAACAGGATCTACACTGAGCTCTACATCACAGAGGGACAGAGTGAAGAGGTTAATACCCAACATGAGGTGAGACAGCTTGAGACAGCTTCCAAGATGGAGAGCCTCCATGAGACTCCAATCAGGTGCCACGACATCTTTAAAGCCTTACCTGACCAACAGAGACACATCAGAGTGGTTCTGACGAACGGCGTCGCTGGCGTTGGAAAAACCTTCTCAGTGCAGAAGTTCACTCTGGACTGGGCAGAGGGTTTGGAGAACCAAGATGTCAGTCTGGTGGTTCTGCTTTCGTTCAGGGAGCTGAACCTGATCAAAGATGAGCAGTACAGTCTTCTCAGGCTGCTCCATGTTTTCCATCCAACATTACAGAAGGTCACAGCAGAGCAGCTCGACGTCTGTAAACTTTTGTTCATCTTTGACGGTCTGGATGAAAGCAGACTTTCACTGGATTTCCACAACAATGAGGTTGTGTCTGATGTCACACAGAAGTCTTCAGTCAACGTGCTGTTGACAAACCTCATCAAGGGGAATCTGCTTCCCTCGGCTCTCGTCTGGATAACTTCAAGACCTGCAGCAGCCAATCAGATCCCTCCTAAATGTTTCGACAGGGTAACAGAAGTACGAGGCTTCACTGACGCCCAGAAGGAGGAGTACTTCAGGAGGAGAGTCAGTGATGAAGATCTGTCCAACGGGATCATCTCACACATCAAGAACTCCAGGAGCCTCCACATCATGTGTCTAATCCCAGTCTTCTGCTGGATCACTGCTACAGTTCTGGACCACATGTTGACTACAGACCAGAGAGGAGAGCTGCCCAAGACCCTGACTGACATGTACTCACACTTCCTGCTGGTTCAGACAAAGAGGAAGAAGCAGAGGTATGATAAGGGACATGACACGAGTCCGCAGGAGCTGACGAAGGCTGACAGGAAGGTTCTTCTGAAGCTGGGGAGGCTGGCATTTGAACAGCTGGAGAAAGGAAACATCATGTTCTACCAAGAAGACCTGGAGAAGTGTGGTCTTGATGTCACAGAGGCCTCGGTGTACTCAGGAGTTTGTACAGAGATCTTCAAAAGAGAGAGTGTGATCTTCCAGAAAACAGTCTACTGCTTTGTTCATCTGAGCATTCAGGAGTTTCTGGCTGCAGTCTACATGTTCCACTGTTACACCAACAGGAACACAAAGGTACTGGAGGGTTTCCTGGGGAAAGACTGGAGAGACAGGGACTCAAATCCAAAGTCTGTTAAGAAAATGTTTAAGTACTTAGGAAACAACCCATCTCTGGATGTCTTTCTGAGCAAAGCCACAGAGAAATCTCTGAAAAGTAAAAATGGCCACCTGGACCTGTTTGTTCGCTTCCTTCATGGCCTCTCTCTGGAGTCCAACCAGAGACTCTTAGGAGGCCTGCTGGGTCAGACAGATAACAGTCCAGAAATCATCAAGAGAGCCATCAACAACCTGAAGGAGATGAACAGTGATGATATCTCTCCTGACAGAAGCATCAACATCTTCCACTGTCTGACGGAGATGAACGACCACTCAGTCCATCAGGAGATCCAAGAGTTCCTGAAGTCAGAGAACAGATCAAAGAAGGAACTCTCTGTGATCCACTGCTCAGCTCTGGCCTACATGCTGCAGATGTCAGAGGAGGTTCTGGATGAGTTTGACCTGCAGAAGTACAACACATCACAGGAGGGACGACGGAGACTGATTCCAGCTGTGAGGAACTGCAGAAAGGCTCTGTAAGTCCACGTTATTAACATAATACATTTAATAGTTTCGTTTTTTAGATGCAAACAATATAACATTATTATTATTAAGATAGTGTTCCACTATTGCAAACATTAAATATGTTATTTGTCTTCTGTCACAGATGTTCTTGAGCTGTTTGAAGTTATTGAACTAAGTTATTGAAGTAATTTCATTTTTGAGTTTTTTACTGTTTATGTTCCTTTGGGTGATGGAGGACTTAAGGGGTTGAGGTTTTATCACAGTAGAATTTGAACATATAGCAGTATTTTATTGTTACCTGTAAATGCAGTAAAGTTATTATTTATTGTTATTATTCCCAAAAGAGATTTCTCTTCTAGAGAATGACTTTCATACAATTATAGTTTCATTTGTAATGGTTTTATAGTGATTTCATACAGAGTTCAGAGGATAAGAGGGGACGACAAACCTCCTTGTTATAGAAAATGGACCCAAACACTAGAATTAAAGATTCTACTTTTATATTGTTTAGATAACACAAGACTAATTTTTATTAATTGTTTTTTAATTATTATATTCATTTTGTACATCAGTATAGTCTATATATCAGGGACAGCTAAAGGTTTTAAGATCCCTTTATGATACCTCCAAAGACAAAATAAAAAAAAAGATCAGTAAGTCATAAACACAAATAAAATTATTGAAATAATAAAAATGATTAATTTGCATCATAAATAGTTTTTCAATCCAACAGCCTCATTATCCTGAGGGAAGAAGCTGCTCTGTAGTCTGGTGGTATGGCAACAGAAGTTTGTTATGTTTCCAGTCAGGATACTTTCTGTCGCTCCTCTGTAGACGTTAACAAGAATTTGGCACCAGAATTTAGTTTCCTTAAGTTTCCTTAAGAAATACAGTCGCTGCTTTGCCTCTTAACCAGGGAGGAGATGTAACATGACCATGACAGGTTCTCTGTGATGTTGATTCCCAGGAACTTAAAACTGTTGCCCTGCTCCACCTCAGCCTCAGTGTCCTAAAATCAACAATCAGCTCCTTGGTTTTGCTGACGTTGAGCAGAAGGTTGTTTTCTGAGCATCGCTCTGCAAGATTGTAGATTTCTGTGTACATCTTTTAAATGAAAAAAAAATCACCTAAATGTTTTATTTGTTAAACTGTTGCATACAACTGTATAATACAAAATGTCAAATTGTTCTGTCGATAAATACATAAAGTAAACACAGTATCCTCTTTTCATCATATTGTGTAACATGTGTCCTTACAGACTTTCTAAGTGTGAACTCTCAGAGACTCACTGTGAAGTTGTGGCCTCAGCTCTGAAGTCCAACCCCTCCCATCTGAGAGAACTGGACCTGAGTGACAACAACCTGCAGGATTCAGGAGTGAAGCATCTTTCTGCTGGACTGGAGAGTCCAAACTGTAAACTGGAGACTCTGAGGTCAGTTCACTGACTGTATCTTATATGTATTTTTTTGTGTATATTCAGTTTAAATCTTTGGTTCATAAACATTCAGGTTTTGTCAGAACACAAATCTCAAATTTTCCACAGACTCACGTTGTGGTCCATCAGTCAGTGAAGATGTTGTCAGTATAGGGCTGCCCTGACCAAAGATTTTCCTTGTCAACTAGCACATTTCTGATATTAAATAATTTAAATATACTTGAACGGCTGCCTGTTAAATGCTAATATTAGAAGTGGTAAAGATAGATAGATAGATAGATAGATAGATAGATAGATAGATAGATAGATAGATAGATAGATAGATAGATAGATAGATAGATATAATTTTTTGGGCACTGGGACCAGGCAGGATGTTTTCCAGAGCACTGGCACTCTCTGGTGCTGGAAAACTCCACAGAGCTGGCTGGAACATGCCTTCAGTACTCGAGGGCTGATGCAGTCCGGTCCAGCAGCTTTCCTCTGTTTGAGCCTCTCCAGCTCTCTCCTCACTTGGCCGACTGTGATATGAAGTCCAGTCTGGGAGGTGGGGGATGTGGCAGGGTCTGTAGTGAGTGTCAGCAGTAGGTTGGGGGGTGGGGATGACGAGTTTGATACAGAGGGGTGTCTGCTGCAGGAGGTGGTAGGGGGCTGTGGGGGCTGTGAGGGCTGTGGGAGAGTCCTGGGGTTGTTGCTCAGAGGAGCAGAGGGGCTGCCAGGGGTGGAGGAGCTGAAGTTAAACCTGTTGAAGAACTGGCTCGTTGTTGATTCCCCTCAGCTGCACCCCCATCTCTCCCCTGAAAGCCGGTGATCTCTCTCATCCCACTCCATACGTCTCTGGTGTTATTGTTCTCCGGTTTGTCCTCCAGTTTTCTCCTGTATGGATCCTTACTCCCCCTGATGCTGTGTTTGAGCTCTCTTTGTACACGCTTGAGTTCTGCTCTGTCCCCTGATCTAAAGACCCTCTTCTTCTCATTGAGAGGGGCCTTCAGGTTGCTGGTTACCCACGGTTTGTTGTTTGGGTAACATCGGACCTCCTTGGAGGGGATGGAGTTGTCAGTGCAGAACCTAATGTACTCAGACACAGTTAGTAAGGCCATCAATGTGTGTGGCTCATACAGAGCATCCCAGTCGGTGGCCTCCAGCGCTCCACGCAGTGTTTCTATGGTCTCAGGAGACCATTTCCTCACTGTCCTCACTGTGACTGGTTGTTTCTGAACCACAGGCTTGTATGATGGGGAGAGCCGGACTAGGTTGTGGTCTGACCTGCCCAGTGGTGGCAGGGCAGTGGAGCAGTACGCATCTTTAACATTTGCATACAGCAGGTCCAAGGTCTTATTGTCTCTGGTGGTGCATGTAACAAACTGGTGGAAGGTTGGGAGTGTGGACGAGAGAGAAACGTGGTTGAAGTCCCCTGTGATGATGATGAAGGCCTCTGGGTGTTTCGTTTGTAGTCACAATGTGGATGACGTCACACGCTGCTTCTGCTTTCCCAGACGGAGGAATATAGACAGTGATGGTGATAACACTGGAAAATTCCCATCGCAGATAATATGGATGAAGTCCGACGGCGACAAGCTAATGTCCGGGCTGCAGACACGCTCTTTCACACAGACATGCCCGGGGTTACACCACCTGTTGTTTATGAGCACGGACAGTCCCCCTCCTTTCTTTTTGCCGGTCGCGGCGGTGTTCCTGTCGGCTCGAACCGTCTGGAAGCCGGGAATGTTAATGTTGGAGTCCGGTATCTGCTCGTGTAGCCATGTTTCCGTGAAACACAAGATACTAGACTCCCTGTACTGTGTTCCTGAAACATTGAGCCTAATAAATATTTCCCAATGTGTAAAAGACACCATGATCATATTCTGGATTATTCAATAATGAATTTACAACGACGAACTGGCACAGAGAGAATGAAGCACAGGCAATAATTAGTGAGGGGAAAACTAACACAGGTGAACACAATCAAGGCGGGGCAAACAATCAGAAATGGTGGGAAAAAGACAGGAAATAAAGTAACACACAAGAGGAGGAAAATTACAAAATAAAACAGGAAGTAACACGAGTAAAACTGATCACAAAATAAAACAAGACTAATATTTACAGGCATGATACCAGAAATGTAAAAGTCGATACCAATACCAGTGAAATTCAATAATTCTCTATACCAATTCAGTACCACAGTAAAAATGTCAAGTTCCCCCCCCCGACACCCATTTAATATCTGCTGATACTGAGTCCTGATACAATAATTGTATTTTCCTCAATAATACAGGTGAACAGCTGCACTGCATTAAGAAAGAATTGTATTTTTGTTGCACTTGCAGTGGTGTGGTGAATGTGCGGGTCTCAGACACAGAGACTGCCTTAGCTAAACTCCTGCACACACACACACACACACACACACACACACACACACACACACACACAGGAGAGAGTTGATGACGGAGCGCTGTTTCTCTAAACCTTCTTCAGCTCTGAACAGATTATTAAACACTGAATGATTTCAAGCAGGAACATTGTCTTCTAAACTCACATCTTTTATTCTTTATTCAGATTGAGTGGCTGCAGTTTGTCAGAGATCAGCTGTTCTTCTCTGGTCTCAGCTCTGAAGTCCAACCCCTCCCATCTGAGAGAGCTGGAGCTGAGTTACAACAACCTGAAGGATTCAGGAGTGAAGCTGCTGTGTGGTTTTCTGGAGAGTCCACACTGTAGACTGGAGACTCTGAGGTCAGACACCATGTTTTATTTCTGTGCTGAGATGAATGTGATGTGAAAGTTGTGCTGACAGTAAAGTGCAGACATAAGGCTGATATTATACTGATCCACACTGAGTATCTTAATGCTAAAGGCTGCTTTCTTCTTCAGTGGTTTAGTCCATTGACTGTGGCAGAGCAATGTTGAGCTCCACATTTAAAACCTTCATATAACAAGAAGAATCTACACTGAATAATTCACTCTTTATTTTCTCATTTACATTTTTTATTGAATTCTTAATAGCAGAGTATATGAGTACAGGGTTGGTCATACATTTCGGAATCTTGGCATAAACATATGACCTGTTACAGAGGAAAAATAAAACTTGAAAAATAAAGTAAGAAATATAAGGGGGAAACCAGTCTACAGAAGGACAAAGAAGCTATGCTGTATTTAGTCTCTGATTTCTTAGGCTGAGTTTTCATTAGTCCTTGTGTAGGTCCAAAAAAGATCCCAAGAGGTCATCCCATCTTCCTTGTTAGCCAACAGTTTGTGGGGCATAGACTCATAAGATGCTGTCTCCACCATTGAATTAGTCCAGTCTTTCAGATTAGGAGACGCCGTTCTCCAGTGTCTTAAGATAATTCTGGAGGCTGTGACCAAGCCCACCATAATGACAGAAAAAGTTCTTTTTGATATATTCGGTATTTGTGATCTGTCCCCTAGTAAACATACGGCAGGAGTCAGGGGAATCACTGAACCTGACCAGTTACTCAGGAAGTCCACCACTTTAACCCAAAATGGGCTCACTAATGCACATTCCCATACACAGTGAAGAAAAGTTTTACACTTCCAACACATATTATCATTCATCAATTTCATTCTATGTAATCTCACAGGGGTATGATAATATCTATGCATGATCTTATATTGTGTGAACTTCCTTCTTGCTTCCCTTACATACTTTCCACAGTCTGCTAGTACACCCAACCATTTCTCCTGTGTAAAGGTTATTCTCAGGTCTCTCTGCCATAACAATTTCACATTAGAGGACTCACCACTTACTGAATAGTTTGTTAGTCTATAAAATTGTGAGGCTGTGCAGCGTTCCTGTGGCGCTGTAGCACGTCGGGCTACAGTCGGGGTTCCCTCAGCACACAAGCAATCACACTCATCAGGATCTGTTCTTCATAAAGCCTGCTTGATTAGGATGTATAATATTGGGTAAAACTTGTTGAAGTCGTAGCACCAGCACTTTTGTCAATATTTTAAGGTCCAGATTGAGCAGGCTAATAGGTCTAAAATTTGATGGGTCTGTTATGTCTCTGTCTTTCTTTGGACTCAGAGATATTAAAGCTTCATTAAATGTTGGCAGCATGTGGCCTTTTTCAAATGCCTCCTGATACACCTTCACCAAGACTGGGGCAAGAATGTCTATGTACTTTTTATAATATTCCATAGGAAATCCATCATAACCTGGTGATTTCCCAGTGTTCATTAATGACACAGCTTTCCTTATTTCTGCTACAGTTATAGGCGACTCTAACTTCCTTGCGTGAGCGAGCTTAGGCATATTAATGTCAAAGAAGAAATAATTTATTTGGTTGTCATCGCAAGATACCGATGATGTCTACTGTTTCTTGTAATATTGTTGAAGGTTACTAATTTATTTGAGGAGTCTTTTTCTTTCACTTGTCTAGCTAATATTTTCCCAGTTTTTTCCCCACCTTCATAAAAAATTGTTTTTCATCTGTATAAGGAGTATTCTCCTTTTTTGTTAACGATTTCATGCAGCTGAAACTTAAGCTTACTAAATCCTTTTCCTTTAATTTAATTTCACCTTCTAATTCCTTGATTCTGTTTAGGCTCTCTTTTTTGTTTTGAGAAGAGCAAGCTATTAATTTCTCTCTTATATATGCTTTAGAGGCCTCCCAAACTGTTGCAATTTCCTTAGTGCTGCCAATGTTTAATTCAAAAAAAGATTTCAAATCCTCTCCCAACAATGTCCTAAAGCCTTTGTCCTGTAATAATGATGTATTTATTCTCCATCTAGTCCTCTTACCCATGTCCAATTCTGTGTCTATACATAATTCCACCGCTACATGATCTGTGATAGCAATAGTTCTTATACTGCAACTAACTACACTGTTTACTAAAGGGCTTGCAATTAAGAAAAAGTCAATTCTGGAGTGTGACTTATGACAATGAGAAAAAAACGTGTACTCCCTCTCCCGAGGGTTAGTAAGCCTCCAGACATCCACAAGCGCCATGTCATCTTTTAACATATGAATTGCTTCCCTGTCTTTAGTCATCAGTGGACCTTTAAACTGACTCTTGTCTAAAATAGGGTCCATCACTTGGTTAAAGTCTCCTGCCAGTATTATTTGCCCATCCATTTCCCCTAGAACCCTATTCACTTCATGAAAAAAGTGTGGGTGTCCCTTATTAGGTGCATAAATATTACATAATATCACCTGCATACCCTCTATTAGTGCCTGCACACATATCATTCTTCCCTCTGTATCTTTAACCTCTTTAAGCAACACAAAATGTATCCTCCTGTTAACCAAAATCATAACTCCGTTTCGTGAACTTGAGAGTGAGCTGTGAAAAACATGCCTCACCCAGCCTGTTTTGAATCTAGCCGCCTCGCCCTCATTAAGGTGGGTTTTCTGTATGTGAAATAGTGAAATGCACATTCTTCCCCTGTCACTTGAACCTCAGTGTGGCCGGGAAGGCCAGCGTGTACTTCACCTCCCGCTCCTGCAGTTTACGCTTCACCGAGGTGAAGGTTTTCCCCTTCTCCACCAACTCTTTTGTCATATCGGGGAATACAGATAGTCGGCATCCTTCCCATACGAAGCCCCGATTTTCTTTAGCTGCCATTATCACTTTGTCCCTCGCTGACTGTCTCAGGAACCGTATCAGCACCGGTCGTGGAGGCCGCTCCGGGTCCGGCATCGGTGCGAGCAACCGGTGTGCTCTCTCAATCTCAAACTCGGCATCCACCCGGAGCTCAACAATGTCCCATTGGTCCCAAAAGTGTCTTTCAGGCCTATGAGCCTCACGTTGTTCCTTTTGCTGTGATTTTCCAGGGCTTGAATGCAGTCCCACATTACATCCATCAGCTTATTTCTCTTGTCTCCATCAGTGTGTAGCCGCTCTGAGGTCTCCTCTAGGCGCTCAATGCACGTTTCTACTTCCCCCAGACTCTCTTGCATAGCCGTCACTGTCGCTTTCAACTCTTTTGTCGTCTCTTTAATAGTTGAGACGACTGTAGTAACACTCTGCAGTGTGCTGCTCATTTTAGTAATGGGCCTTCTTCTTCATGTGGAGGGCTTTTTCGAGTAGCGGCCTGTACCTTTGAAATATTTCAACGTGGCCATTTTCGCTTAATTTCGGTTATTTCAATTTTCCAAAATAGCGCCAGCTGTTTTCTCTTCGCAACGTGGGTAGTATTGTAATATAACTTGAGCCTATACTTTGGTATCATCACAAATTTACCCGTCGGAGAGCGAAGGATCCCTAATCAGCTGCCATCTTGTTCGCCGTGCCCACATGACTCCTCCTGGATAATTCACTCTTTATTTTATCTTGTATTCCCCATCATGGGTTTGAAAATAAATTATGACAATAAATAAATAATCTCTATTTCAACTATCAGACAATAATAATTATATTCAGAATTTATTTTCCAGCATTTTGCTTAAACTGACTGAATAGTTTAAACTGAAGCTGATTTGATTTTATGACTCCACTATTACTAAAAGAAATATTGTGGATGTCTTTTGTTCACATTTCCCCAAAATTCATTCTCACATCATTGTAAACTTTAGGATCTTGAGGAAATGAGTTTTCTTTGTTTTTGGCTGCACAACATGAGTTTGTATAGATGGAGCCACTGGTGGAGCTGGCAGAGGTTAAGAGCTGAAGTCACTACGTCTTTATTGAAGCAGCAGCACGTTGTCATTAATATTAATGAGAGCTCTTTTTCACTCTTTGTATTTTACAGTTTGCAACCTGCATCCTGTTGGGTTCAGGTGTTTGGAGTTTCCATTTTCTAAACTTGTACATTGTAAACCTTCTTCAGCTCTGAACAGATTATTAAACACTGAATGATTTCAAGCAGGAACATTGTCTTCTAAACTCACATCTTTTATTCTTTATTCAGATTTAGTTACTGCTGGTTGTCAGAGATCAGCTGTTCTTCTCTGGGCTCAGCTCTGAAGTCCAACCCCTCCCATCTGAGAGAGCTGGACCTGAATCACAACAATCTGAAGGATTTAGGAGTGAAGCTGCTGTGTGGTTTTCTGGAGAGTCCACACTGTAGACTGGAGACTCTGAGGTCAGTTCACTGACTCTCTGTTACTGTTGTAGATCTGATATCTTTCATTAACAATTGAACCTAATTTATGTTCGTACATAACGTACATCCATAAAGTTTAAACGTCCTTTTGTTCCTCTTTTGTAAATTGAACTAAACTTAATCTGCAGTCACAAAGAGTGGTCAGTGTCTCCCACATGATGATAGTTTATATATGGTGTGGAGGGTGACGGGGGTTGGGTGGGGGGTTAGTTTATCTATTGAAACTATCTTAAAAGACTTTGTTACATTACACCTTATTAGTTGTGTGCAAACTTCCCTGCTCTGCCGTGTACGGGAAGAGCCGATCGCAACCGGAAGGACCCGAGTTGTCCCGAAGGAACGTCAGAACCGTCCCGACGGCAGCTAAGTTACCTGTTGAGTGCTGCACACCTCCTTCTCTGTTACGAGAGCGTTGAGCAGAGCCAAATAACTTGTGTCCGTTGTGCGTGAGTGCAGAGTAAGTTTATATTCACTGTTTATTGTTATGTTAGCCGCTATGTTGTAAAGGTACTGACGCACACACGTTTTTTTTGTACATTAGATATATTACCAGAGTCTGGTTAATATGTTTGAATTCCCTTATATATATGTTCTAGACATATAATACTATTTCATTGTGTGTTTAATATTGCGTACGGGCTCTGCACCCGACGACATTTACGTTTAGTACAGTTGTTGTGTATGACAGTGTAATGATGTGGTCTGAGGCGCCCACGTGCGGCTATTACGGAGTGTCATTCCGACCTCATGTTATTTTACTGCATAGTACTCTGTATCTGTTTAGTTCACAGTCTTATTGCTTTATTTCGTCAAAATAATAATATATTTGCTGTTTATTTATTTTGTGTAATTCAGGAAACCACAACAAGACACATCCTGTACATTGTTCATGTGAGGAATTAATAAAGAAGGAAACCATAATTCTCTGGAGTAGCTGCAGTTTTTCTTACCGGAAACTAAGGCCAGACTGTGTACGCCAGCATCCAAATATATTCTACAAGTGGTCCTTCGAGCCGGATGTACACAAGCTGCGCCATGGCTACAAGCAGAGGATATTACGATGGGCAGCAGCCACCGAGTCCCCGTCCCAGCAGGGTGCGACGCATTCCCGGACATCTGGAAGACTACGAGCTCAGCTACCCGTTCCAACCCCTTCATCCCACCATGACAAGGACAGTGTCATTGATGACAACAACATATGTAGCAGCCCCCCAACATGGGAGGACTCCTTCCATATCCAGTGCCCACATATCAGTCCTACAAGAGCCCTGATGATAGACTTAAGTGCTTAGAGGCACGCTGGCAGACTATGAGACACCAAATGAGAGAGCTGCAAGCTGAAATGGACAATGTGAGGCTAACTCCTCACCCTCAGTTTGCCTATACTCAACCCACATATCGCTCACACCAAAATGCTGCAGATATGCCTCAGTACAGTAGCCTTCCCCATCTAGGGAGGATTAACATGTGTCCCAGTCCAACTAGGATGGCACAGTACCCATCTGCATCACATATTCCAGCCCCAATGGTGCCCCTCTCTCAAGATCAGGACACAGCTGCTGCCTCATCAATGCAAAACGCACTCTCTGCTGAACTGACAGAAGCTGTGGAACAAGATTCTGCTGCACAGCCGGTTGACGATGTGGAACAAGCTTCAGACGCTGAATCGATACTATCTGCTCCTATTTCACAAATGACACGAGTGGACTTCACAGCCTCTGTTCCATCAGCACCTATTGACCAGGTAATCCCTGTATCATGGGCCCTGCCTGCACAACCTGTGCCTCCAGTCAACATGATAGCACCAAATCCCTCTACCTCACTGGTGCCACCTGCAGTCTCCACAGTTCAAAGATATGGTCAGCCCAGACAGCTTGTGCAGGGAGAACTCAATGCCATCCTAAACGCTCCACCAGTGAAGGCCAGAGACTATCAAGGTATTGAAGATTTTGCAGCATCAGTTGGAACACTAGTGGGCAGGCTAAGCACAATGCAAGGTCCTTCATCTGCAGAGCTGCGGTGTGGTTCTCATGTTGACACACTGCTCACCAAGCTGCCTGCTAACTTCAGAGATGCCTTCGCTGAATACTGCTTCACTAGGGGAATTATCCAGAGTGGTAGCGAGAGGACATATACTCTTCCAGATCTGGCAGAGTGGCTTGAGAGGAAAGTCCAGACACTGCAGGTATCCCGTCGAATAGGTACACGTCCACCAGAATCCACACATGCTGACAGCAGGGAGTACAGATCAGTGAAGCAGCCAAGAGTGAAGTCTGCAACTATTCCACTCGGGAACCACCAGGGGGCTCAGCAACATAATCCAGCTCCTGCATCAATCCCTCCACCACAGTCTAAGAAGCGTGATAGGTTCAAGCCCTATTGCCCTTACTGTAACAACCAAGAACTCTACCTCAACGCATGCAGTGACTTTGCTAAGCTCACAAACAATACAAAGGCTGACTGGATAAAGGAGAAGAAAAGATGCTGGAGGTGTGGGAGAGGACACACATCTGACAACTGCACCTTAAAGAAGCCCTGTTCAACTTGTGGGGAACAACACTTATCTGTGCTCCATGATGTGGCTCAAATAGAGACTGTCCTGACAGTGAGTACATCCCCCAGCATGATTTACACAGACCAAATTAGCCATTCAGGTCGAGTGATGCTAAAGGTTGTTCCAGTACGCCTGCACAATGGGAAGAAAACACTCAGTACTTACGCTATTCTGGATGACGGATCTGAACGAACAATCATATTACCAGCTGCTGTGCATCACCTTGGTCTCAAAGGAAAGGAAGAAATCTTGTCCCTGAGGACAATTAGACAGGACAAGGTGCAGGTAAAGGGAGCTACAGTCTCACTCAAAGTGTCACCCCTGAAGAAGAAAGGGATGAAACATGACATCCAACATGCCTTCACAGCAGCAGAGCTGAATCTGGCTGAACAGTCATGTGCAGCTGAAAACCTGAAACGAAGCTACCAGCACTTGAGAGACATTCCACTGCTCTCCTACAATAAAGTCAAGCCTATGCTACTCATTGGTTCTGACAACCCTCACCTGATAACACCAGTATCCCCAGTCCGGTCTGGCCCAATCGGTGGACCTGTAGCTGTGTGCACGGTTCTGGGATGGGCTGTGCAGGGACCTGCCACCTTCCTGCAGCATTCATCAGGTGAGAACAGCTGTCTTCATTCTTCATTCCTCTCCCCTTCTGAAGAACTACATCAAAATGTTGAAAGACTTTGGAAGCTAGACACATTGCCATTCAGAAACAGTAAGGAGGTGATCCGCTCTGGCGAGGATAAAGCAGCTATGGAACAACTGGAGCAAAAGACCATCAGAGTCACAGTAGACGGTGTGTCCCGCTATGCTACTCCATTGTTGCGTAAACCAAATGCACCCGCGCTCCATGCTCCACCCACGGCCGTGATGGCTCTCCTCAGAGCAACAGAGCGCCGCCTTGCTACTAACCCTGAACAATCTTCAGTGTATAATGAGGGAGATACACAAATTGGAGAAGGCTGGATATGCTGTCAAGATCAACGCTGATAAGGTGAGCAGGTCAAGAGAGTCCTGGTTCCTCCCTCACCATCTTGTTTATCATAATGGTAAAGCAAGAGTTGTCTTCAACTGTTCATTCAACTATCAACAAGCCTGCCTCAATAACAACCTGCTTCCTGGTCCTACCTTGAGTGCACCAGTGCTTGGTGTACTACTGAGGTTCAGAGAACAAGCTGTGGCCATCAGTGGAGATATCCGCGGCATGTTCCATCAGGTGCGTCTCCTCCCTGAAGACCAGCCACTCCTTCGCTTCCTGTGGCGTGATGGTGAGAAAGAGCACAGCCCAGATGTCTACGAGTGGCGTGTTTTGCCATTTGGGACGACCTGTAGCCCATGCTGTGCAACCTATGCTTTGCAGCGTCATGTGCAAGATCACAGTGAGGGCAATGAAGACGTGGTCCAATCTGTGCTGCAATCATTTTATGTAGACAATTGTCTCCTGTCTCTGCCGTCTCCGGATCAAGCCAGACAGCTCATTGACAAGATGAGAGCTCTCCTTGCCAGTGGAGGTTTTGATATGAGACAGTGGTCCAGCAACATGCCTGAGGTTATTGCACATCTACCTCCCGAAGCCAAATCAGCAGGATGTGAGTTATGGCTGACTGCAAATAAGACCGACCCACAGGAGTCAACACTCGGTCTCCTGTGGCGCTGCAGACCTGACACTCTTGGATACAAACACCGAACCATCCCAGCGACCGACCCGACCATGAGATATGTATACCGGGTTCTAGCCAGTCAATACGACCCTCTGGGCTACATCATACCGTATACCACACGTGCCAAGGTCATAGTTCAAGCCCTATGGAGACAAGAAAGAGGATGGGATGAGCCCATTGTGGACCGTCTCCTCCCTGTATGGCAAGCGTGGGAGAACGAGCTCCCCCAGCTTCAATACGTCACACTGCCACGTTGCTACACCGCTAACGTTCCTACTGACACTCCTGTTGAACTACACATCTTCTGCGACCCCTCAGAGAAAGCCTATGGTGCTGTAGCATACATGAGGGTTGAAGACAGTGAAGGAAAGGTACAGGTGGCATTTGTGATGGCAAGGTCTCGTGTAGCACCGAAGAAACAATTATCAATACCTCGTCTCGAGCTGTGTGCGGCCCTGTCAGGCGCACAGTTAGCCAAGGTCTTACACACAGAGTTGACACTACCAGTAAATAAAACAATACTGTGGACTGATTCCACGACTGTTTTACACTGGATCCAGTCTGAATCTCAGCAGTACAAGGTGTTTGTGGGGACACGGATAGCAGAGATCCAAGAGCTAGTTGGAGCAGACAAATGGAGACATGTTCCCTCGGAAGAGAATCCTGCTGACGATATCACCCGTGGGAAATCCCTGGCGGAACTAGTAAAGCCAAATCGCTGGACATGTGGTCCGACCCTTCTCCACCAGCCTCAAGCCGAGTGGCCAACTGATCCTGCTGTAAGTTACACACCTACACCAGCTGAAGAAACACGTGATACCATCTTCTGTGGTAATATCACAGTAAGCAGCCTTCCAGTCCCAGATGTAACTCAGGTGAACTCCTGGTCAGAACTGGTAGGTGCCACATTCCAGTCCCTACACGGGGCGGCTGCTCCTCCCATGACTGCAGCCGACAGAGTCAATACAGAAGTTGTCATCTTGAAGAGAGCACAACAGGAGTGTTTCCCGGCGGAGTTTACTGCCCTGCAAGCTGGTAAACCTCTCAGCTCTAATAGCAGCTTGCTGTCTCTATCCCCTGTCTACGACGAAAATGTGGAGTTGATAAGGGTCGGAGGTCGACTTCGAAAGGCAGAGAATCTAGGGGGAGGACACCATCCATCCTATCATCCTGGCACCAAACCACCATGTCACGCGGTTGCTCATACAGGATTATGACAACCGGTTGCTTCATGCAGGTCCTGACCGTGTATTTGCAGAAATAAGGAGGACATACTGGATTATTCATGGATGTCAAGCTGTCAAGAAACATCAGCATAGCTGCACAGAGTGCCGCAAATGGCGCAGCAAACCTGTCATTCCCCAGATGGCCGACCTGCCAGTTGCACGGTTGCGCATCAACCAACCGCCATACTGGTCTACCGGCGTGGATTGTTTCGGCCCGTACACCATCAAAATAGGCCGCAGACATGAGAAGAGGTGGGGTATTGTCTTTAAATGCCTCACCACTCGGTGTGTGCATCTGGACCTTTTGTGCTGCATGGACACTGACTCCTTTTTGCTCGCCTTACGGCGCTTTGTGACAAGAAGAGGGAAGCCGTTTGAGATTCTCTGTGACCGAGGCACTAATTTCCGGGGAGGAGACAGAGAGCTGCAAGAAGCCTTCGCCGCACTTGAGCCATCACTAAAGGATCAGCTTGCTGAGCAGAGCATCAACTTCCGATTCAATCCACCATTAGCACCTCATTTTGGCGGTGTTTGGGAGAGAGAGATCAAATCTGTTAAAGCATCCCTGCAAGTAGTCTTGAAAGACCAAGTGCTCCCAGAGGAAGTCCTCATGACGGTCCTGATAGAAGTTGAGGGTATTCTTAACTCAAAGCCCCTTCGTTATGCTACATCAGACATCGCAGATCCTGACCCCATAACGCCAAATCTCCTACTCATGGGGCGGCGGGATGCATCACTACCACAAGTCGTGTATCACAACAGTGACCTGCTTGGACGTCGTCGCTGGAAACACAGCCAGGTGCTGGCAGATCACTTCTGGCTCCAGTTCACAAGGAACTATCTCCCCAACCTTCAACATCGTCGGAAGTGGCATAGTTCTACTGTGGACCTCACTCCAGATCAGGTGGTCATGATCATTGACCCACAGCTGCCAAGAGCACTGTGGCCAGTTGGACGAGTCACCAAAGTCATCCCCAGTGATGACGGCCGGATACGCACAGCTGAGGTGAACATTAAAGGGTCTACATACACACGGCCAGTGGCTAAACTCATCCTCTGCCAGAAATGCCAGAGGACTGAGACTGATCTTACAACACAGCAGGGACCTTTGTGAAACTGCAAATTCACTAGGTGAATTTGGGGGCGGCTGTGCAAACTTCCCCTGCTCTGCCGTGTACGGGAAGAGCCGATCGCAACCGGAAGGACCCGAGTTGTCCCGAAGGAACGTCAGAACCGTCCCGACGGCAGCTAAGTTACCTGTTGAGTGCTGCACACCTCCTTCTCTGTTACGAGAGCGTTGAGCAGAGCCAAATAACTTGTGTCCGTTGTGCGTGAGTGTAGAGTAAGTTTATATTCACTGTTTATTGTTATGTTAGCCGCTATGTTGTAAAGGTACTGACGCACACACGGTTTTTTGTACATTAGATATATTACCAGAGTCTGGTTAATATGTTTGAATTCCCTTATATATATGTTCTAGACATATAATACTATTTCATTGTGTGTTTAATATTGCGTACGGGCTCTGCACCCGACGACATTTACGTTTAGTACAGTTGTTGTGTATGACATTGTAATGATGTAGTCTGAGGCGCCCACGTGCGGCTATTACGGAGTGTCATTCCGACCTCATGTTATTTTACTGCATAGTACTCTGTATCTGTTTAGTTCACAGTCTTATTGCTTTATTTTGTTAAAATAATAATATATTTGCTGTTTATTTATTTTGTGTAATTCAGGAAACCACAACAAGACACATCCTGTACATTGTTCATGTGAGGAATTAATAAAGAAGGAAACCATAATTCTCTGGAGTAGCTGCAGTTTTTCTTACCGGAAACTAAGGCCAGACTGTGTACGCCAGCATCCAAATATATTCTACAAGTTGTATATCTTTTGTTATTGACTTATTTCATTACTTAACTCTGGTTTTGTGGTTTTTGTTATTGGCTGCTCAACATGAGTTTGTATAGATGGAGCCACTGGTGGAGCTGGCAGAGGTTAAGAGCTGAAGTCACTACGTCTTTATTGAAGCAGCAGCACGTTGTCATTAATATTAATGAGAGCTCTTTGTATTTTACAGTTTGCAACCTGCATCCTGTTGGGTTCAGGTGTTTGGAGTTTCCATTTTCTAAACTTGTACATTGTAAACCTTCTTCAGCTCTGAACAGATTATTAAACACTGAATGATTTCAAGCAGGAACATTGTCTTCTAAGCTCACATCTTTTATTCTTTATTCAGATTGAGTGGCTGCAGTTTGTCAGAGATCAGCTGTTCTCTGGTCTCAGCTCTGAAGTCCAACCCCTCCCATCTGAGAGAGCTGGACCTGAGTAACAACACTCTGCAGGATTCAGGAGTGAAGCTGCTGTGTGGTTTTCTGGAGAGTCCACACTGTAGACTGGAGACTCTGAGGTCAGACACCATTGTTTATTTCTGTGCTGAGATGAATGTGATGTTAAGTTGTGCTGACAGTAAAGTGCAGACATAAGGCTGATATTATACTGATCCACACTGAGTATCTTAATGCTAAAGGCTGTTTTCTTCTTCTGTGGTTTAGTCCATTGACTGTGGCAGAGCAATGTTGAGCTCCACATTTAAAACCTTCATATAACAAGAAGAATCTACACTGAATAATTCACTCTTTATTTCCATTTTATAATCCCCATCATGGGTTTTAAAATAAATGACAACAAATAAATAATCTCTATTTCAACTATCAGACAATAATAACTATATTCAGTATTTTATTTTCCAGCATTTTGCTTCTACTGACTGAATAGTTTAAACTGAACCTGATTTTATGACTCCACTATTCCTTAGAGAAATTTTGTAGATGTCTTTTGTTCACATTTCCCCAAAATTCTTTCTGACATCTTTGTAAACTTTAGGATCTTGAGTGGAACCTTCAATCAGTTTCTGTGGGTTTTTTTTTGTGTTTGGCTGCACAACATGAGTTTGTATAGATGGAGCCACTGGTGGAGCTGGCAGATGTTAAGAGCTGAAGTCACTACGTCTTTATTGAAGCAGCAGCACGTTGTCATTAATATTAATGAGAGCTCTTTTTCACTCTTTGTATTTTACAGTTTGCAACCTGCATCCTGTTGGGTTCAGGTGTTTGGAGTTTCCATTTTCTAAACTTGTACATTGTAAACCTTCTTCAGCTCTGAACAGATTATTAAACACTGAATGATTTCAAGCAGGAACATTGTCTTCTAAACTCACATCTTTTATTCTTTATTCAGATTGAGGGACTGCAGGTTGTCAGAGATCAGCTGTTCTTCTCTGGTCTCAGCTCTGAAGTCCAACCCCTCCCATCTGAGAGAGCTGGACCTGAGTGACAACAACCTGAAGGATTCAGGAGTGAAGCTGCTGTGTGGTTTTCTGGAGAGTCCACACTGTAGACTGGAGACTCTGAGGTCAGTTCACTGACTCTCTGTTACTGTTGTAGATCTGATATCTTTCATTAACAGTTGAACCTAATTTATGTTCGTACATAACTTATATCCATAAAGTTTAAATGTCCTTTTGTTAGTTGAACTAAACTTAATCTGCAGTCACAAAGAGTTGTCAGTGTCTCCCACAGGATGATAGTTTATATATGGTGTGGAGGGTGACGGGGGTGGGTGGGGGTTAGTTTATCTATTGAAAGTATCTGAAAGACTCGGTCACATTACACCTTATTAGTTGTATATCTTTTGTTTTTGACTTATTTCATTACTTAACTCTCTGAATACTTTAATCACCTTGCTTTTCTCTTCAGTAATGTTACTGTTTTCCACACACACCAGCCTGCCCCGCCTCTTTCTGTCTCTCTGTTTGTGTCTCTGTTGACTTTCTTCAGCTGTAATATTATTTATAAAGTCACCTGAAAAAAAACCTGAGATTGCGTTTTAATAACAGCAGGTGAGCCGCGTGTGAAGGAGGCTCGTTGTTAATGAGGGAGCCAATCATAATGATGGAAAACAGCGAGGTTACCAGTGACACTGGCTCCAACTGATGAGTTCACTGCTGTTCACTGTTACTTTACCTGGTCTGTGCTGGTAAAACAAACTGTATCTGCTCCAGAGAGTGTCTGTCTGTCTGTCTGTCTGTCTGTCTGTCTGTCTGTCTGTCTGTCTGTACAGGAGGGACACAGTAAGGCAGATTGTCCACTAGATCATCAATCAAAGATATTTGTACTGTGAGTGAGAGATTCTTTGCTGAAGCAACGGCACAAACACAATGTTAGAGAGAAGTGTAAAAATATTTCTGGTTCAATATGAAACTACAGCGAGGGAAATGATACCATGGTGGGGCGCCATAGTTTAACTAATTAATGGGAAACACTGTTTGTTCCAGAAACTGTAGAAAATGTCCACTGTTAGTTGTTAAAGTAAATGAATGTTTATCATTGTTGGTTAATGGTCACATCTGGATACAGAAGATCCTCTGAACTAATATTTGTTTACATTGATCAACTTTACTGAAGGAGAAATATTTCTTTGCTTTCTGTTCATTTCAATGTTTTTTCACAATTAAGGTCGATCATTGATATTGATATTTCCAAATGCAGCATTTTAAAGGATCAATATAGTGTGTTATTGATCAGTGTTGACATGAATAGCTGTATGAATGTTGTTCTGACATTTGGATGATGTCTGTAGAAGGCTGACATTATGATGGAGTCTCTGTTGAAGTACACAGGATTTATTGTTTTGTTGTTTTTTACTGTGGTATCGAATTAATATTTCAGGTATTGTGACATCCCTAGTGGCAGAGCAATGTTGATCTCCACATTTAAAACCTTCATATAACAAGAAGAATCTACACTGAATAATTCACTCTGTATTTCCATCTAATATTCCCCATCATGGGTTTTGAAATAAATGATGACAATAAATAAATAATCTCTATTTCAACTATCAGACAATAATAACTATATTCAGTATTTTATCTTCCAGCATTTTGCTTCTACTGACTGAATAGAACAGTTTGTATAGATGGAGCCACTGGTGGAGAACCTTTGAACCTGTGACCCTGCTGTTTGTGCATGAGATTGTGGGTCATTTGAAGCCCTCAGGGTCTCCGAATGATACTGTCCCGCCCCGGTTATTCAAGGAGGTTTTTCCCACTATTGGGCCATCATGTCTCACAGTTATTAATAGCAGTCTGTCCTCTGGAGTAGTCCCTGTAAATCTTAAACATGCAGTTGTGCAGCCTTCATTAAAAAAACCTGGGCTGGATCCTAATGTTTTGGCAAATTTCAGGCCTATATCCAAATTGCCTTTCTTCTCTAAAATCTTAGAGAAGATTGTTTATTCCCAGCTCATGGACTTTTTAAATGAACACAATATTCTTGAGACTTTCCAATCCGGTTTTAAAACATTGCACAGCACAGAATCAGCGCTTTTAAGAGTTTTTAATGATATCTTTTTAGCTACTGACTCTGGACACTGTGTTGTCCTTGTACTTTTAGAATTGACTGCAGTATTTGATACAGTGGATCATGAAATCCTGATCGCTCGTTTGGAGCAGTGGGTGGGCATCAGTGGCTCAGCACTGGAATGGTTCAGGTCCTACCTGTCACATCGGACTTTCTGTGTCAGCCTTGATGACTCTGTGTCCTCCACTGCTCCTCTCTCATGTGGGGTCCCACAGGGCTCTGTGCTTGGCCCTCTTTTATTTTCTCTTTATCTACTCCCACTTGGTTCCATTCTCAGGAAACATGGCATTTCTTTTCACTGTTATGCGGATGACAGCCAGATCTATATCCCCCTCAAAAATCAGAATCCTACTCTGTTGACCCACTGCTAAAGTGCTTACACGACCTTAAAACTTGGATGTCTTTGAATTTTCTGAATTTTAATGAAAAAAAGACAGAAGTAATGGTCTTTGGTGGCACTTCTGTGACCCCCCCAGTTGATCTGGGTTCTTTAGCGCAATATCGCAAACCAATTGCAAAAAATCTTGGGGTAAAAGTTGACACAGACCTTAAATTTGACAGCCAGATTAAAGCTGTGGTAAAGTCTAGCTTTTTCCAGTTAAGGCAGCTGGCAAAAATCAAATCAGTCCTTCAGAGACAGCACTTTGAGACAGTAATCCACGCCTTTGTGACCACTCGGCTGGATTACTGTAATGCACTTTATATGGGGGTTAGTGGGTCCTCCATTTCTCGTCTTCAACTGGTACAAAATGCTGCTGCACGTCTTTTAACTGGCACACGCAAGTATGAGCACATTTCACCTATTTTAGCTTCACTCCACTGGTTGCCCGTCCATTTTAGGATTCATTTTAAAATTCTTTTATTTGCTTTTAAAGCTTTGAATGGCCTTGCCCCTTCTTACCTCTCTGAGCTGCTGCACCCCTACACTCCCAGCCGTTCTCTCAGGTCAGCTGACCAGCTGCTCCTGACAGTGCCTAAAGCTAGGCTTAAGCTCAGAGGGGAACGAGCGTTTGCCGTTGCAGCTCCAAAACTTTGGAATGGATTGCCGCTGCACATTAGACAGGCCACCTCTCTGTCTCATTTTAAAACTCTTCTTAAAACCCACCTCTTCTCTTCGGCTTTTGATACCATGTAGAGCGTTGATTCTATGTGTACACATGCATATTTTTATCTTGTGTGGGCAGTGCTTTTTATTTATTTCTGTTATTTATTTTACTTATTTTATTTTATTTTATTTTATTGCTTTTATCTTTTATTGTGTATCTTCGATTGTGTTATTTATTTATTCTGTATATCTTTTTGTGCAGCACTTTGGAAACCTTGTGTTTGTTAAATTCGTGCTATATAAATAAAGTGGATTGGATTGGATTGGATTGGAGCTGGCAGAGGTTAAGAGCTGAAGTCACTACGTCTTTATTGAAGCAGCAGCACGTTGTCATTAATATTAATGAGAGCTCTTTTTACCTCTTTGTATTTTACAGTTTGCAACCTGCATCCTGTTGGGTTCAGGTGTTTGGAGTTTCCATTTTCTAAACTTGTACATTGTAAACCTTCTTCAGCTCTGAACAGATTATTAAACACTGAATGATTTCAAGCAGGAACATTGTCTTCTAAACTCACATCTTTTATTCTTTATTCAGATTTAGTTACTGCTGGTTTTCAGAGATCAGCTGTTCTTCTCTGGTCTCAGCTCTGAAGTCCAACCCCTCCCATCTGAGAGAGCTGGACCTGAGTGACAACAAGCTGAAGGATTCAGGAGTGAAGCTGCTGTGTGGTTTTCTGGAGAGTCCACACTGTAGACTGGAGACTCTGAGGTCAGTTCACTGACTCTCTGTTACTGTTGTAGATCTGATATCTTTCATTAACGATTGAACCTAATTTATGTTCGTACATAACTTATATCCATAAAGTTTAAATGTCTTTTTGTTCCTCTTTTGTAAATTGAACTAAACTTAATCTGCAGTCACGAAGAGTTGTCAGTGTCTCCCACAGGATGATAGTTTATATATGGTGTGGAGGGTGACGGGGGTGGGTGGGGGTTAGTTTATCTATTGAAACTATCTTAAAAGACTTTGTTACATTACACCTTATTAGTTGTATATCTTTTGTTATTGACCTATTTCATTACTTAACTCTGGTTTTGTGGTTTTTGTGTTTGGCTGCACAACATGAGTTTGTATAGATGGAGCCACTGGTGGAGCTGCAGAGGTTCAGAGCTGAAGTCACTACGTCTTTATTGAAGCAGCAGCACGTTGTCATTAATATTAATGAGAGCTCTTTTTCACTCTTTGTATTTTACAGTTTGCAACCTGCATCCTGTTGGGTTCAGGTGTTTGGAGTTTCCATTTTCTAAACTTGTACATTGTAAACCTTCTTCAGCTCTGAACAGATTATTAAACACTGAATGATTTCAAGCAGGAACATTGTCTTCTAAACTCACATCTTTTATTCTTTATTCAGATTGAGTGGCTGCAGGTTGTCAGAGATCAGCTGTTCTTCTCTGGTCTCAGCTCTGAAGTCCAACCCCTCCCATCTGAGAGAGCTGGACCTGAGTAACAACGACAACCTGCAGGATTCAGGAGTGAAGCTGCTGTGTGGTTTTCTGGAGAGTCCACACTGTAGACTGGAGACTCTGAGGTCAGTTCACTGACTCTCTGTTACTGTTGTAGATCTGATATCTTTCATTAACGATTGAACCTAATTTATGTTCGTACATAACGTACATCCATAAAGTTTAAATGTCCTTTTGTTCCTCTTTTGTTAGTTGAACTAAACTTAATCTGCAGTCACAAAGAGTTGTCAGTGTCTGTGTGGGAGTTAGTGTATCTATTGAAAATATCTGAAAGACTTTGTTACATTACACCTTATTAGTTGTATATCTTTTTTGTTTTTGAATTATTTCATTACTTAACTCTCTGAATACTTTAATCACCTTGCTTTTCTCTTCAGTAATGTCTCATAACCCGGCTCCTAGGCTATGACAAATTTGGCATACAACTGAGGTTATAAGTACAACAGTGAAGTGTGTCAGTCAGTAACATCAGTAATGTAAATGTGGATGTGTGAGCAATATGAGGTGTAAATGTTGTAAAGTGAAACCAAATCAGAAATCAAACAAAGAGAATGTGCTGCTGCTCCTGGCGGGGATGCAGCCGCATGCGCGCGAGAGAGAGAGAGAGAGAGAGAGAGAGAGAGAGAGAGAGAGAGCAAAGTTTAGACAGGGTTTTTATCTGTCTCTGTACTCTGCTCATGGTACCTTCAAGGACACATAGGAAAAACAATAACTGGTCAACCACATCAGCACATCAACATTAGATAGGGACCGTCACAAATGTTACTGTTTTCCACACACACCTACTCTGGTGTCTCTCTCACACATCAGCCTGCCCCGCCTCTTCCTGTCTCTGTTTGTGTCTCTGTTGACTATCTTCAGCTGTAACTTTTATAAAGTCGCCCAAAAAACACCTGAGATTGCGTTTTAATAACAGCAGGTGAGACGCGTGTGAAGGAGGCTCGTTGTTAATGAGGGAGCCAATCATAATGATGGAAAACAGCGAGGTTACCAGTGACACTGGCTCCAACTGATGAGTTCACTGCTGTTCAATGTTACTTTACCTGGTCTGTGCTGGTAAAACAAACTGTATCTGCTCCAGACAGTGTCTGTCTGTCTGTCTGTCTGTCTGTCTGTCTGTCTGTCTGTACAGGAGGGACACAGTGAGGCAGATTGTCCACTAGTTCATCAATCAAAGATATTTGTACTGTGAGTGAGAGATTCTTTGCTGAAGCAACGGCACAAACACAATGTTAGAGAGAAGTGTAAAAATATTTCTGGTTCAATATGAAACTACAGCGAGGGAAATGATACCATGGTGGGGCGCCATAGTTTAACTAATTAATGGGAAACACTGTTTGTTCCAGAAACTGTAGAAAATGTCCGCTGTTAGTTGTTAAAGTAAATGAATGTTTATCATTGTTGGTAAATGGTCACATCTGGATACAGAAGATCCTCTGAACTAATATTTGTTTACATTGATCAACTTTACTGAAGGAGAAATATTTCTTTGCTTTCTGTTCATTTCAATGTGTTTTTAATAACAATGTCTGATCATTGATATTGATATTTCCATATGCAACTGTTTAAAGGATCAATATAGTGTGTTATTGATCAGTGTTGACATGAATAGCTGTATGAATGTTGTTCTGACATTTGGATGATGTCTGTAGAAGGCTGACATTATGATGGAGTCTCTGTTGAAGTACACAGGATTTATTGTTTTGTTGTTTTTTACTGTGGTATCGAATTAATATTTCAGGTATTGTGACATCCCTAGTGGCAGAGCAATGTTGATCTCCACATTTAAAACCTTCATAGAACAAGAAGAATTTACACTGAATAATTCACCCTGTATTTTATCTTATATTCCACATCATGGGTTTTAAAATAAATGATGACAATAAATAAATAATCTCTATTTCAACTATCAGACAATAATAACTATATTCAGTATTTTATTTTCCAGCATTTTGCTTCTACTGACTGAATAGTTTAAACTGAAGCTGATTTTATGACTCCACTATTCCTTCAAGAAATATTGTATCTGTCTTTTGTTCACATTTCCCCAAAATTCTTTCTGACATCTTTGTAAACTTTAGGATCTTGAGTGGAACCTTCAATCAGTTTCTGTGGGTTTTTCTTTGTGTTTGGCTGCACAACATGAGTTTGTATAGATGGAGCCACTGGTGGAGCTGGCAGAGGTTAAGAGCTGAAGTCACTACGTCTTTATTGAAGCAGCAGCACGTTGTCATTAATATTAATGAGAGCTCTTTTTCACTCTTTGTATTTTACAGTTTGCAACCTGCATCCTGTTGGGTTCAGGTGTTTGGAGTTTCCATTTTCTAAACTTGTACATTGTAAACCTTCTTCAGCTCTGAACAGATTATTAAACACTGAATGATTTCAAGCAGGAACATTGTCTTCTAAACTCACATCTTTTATTCTTTATTCAGATTGAGTGGCTGCAGTTTGTCAGAGATCAGCTGTTTTTCTCTGGTCTCAGCTCTGAAGTCCAACCCCTCCCATCTGAGAGAGCTGGACCTGAGTGACAACAACCTGCAGGATTCAGGAGTGAAGCTGCTATGTGGTTTTCTGGAGAGTCCACACTGTAGACTGGAGACTCTGAGGTCAGTTCACTGACTCTCTGTTACTGTTGTAGATCTGATATCTTTCATTAACAGTTGAACCTAATTTATGTTCGTACATAACGTACATCCATAAAGTTTAAATGTCCTTTTGTTCCTCTTTTGTTAGTTGAACTAAACTTAATCTGCAGTCACAAAGAGTTGTCAGTGTCTGTGTGGGAGTTAGTGTATCTATTGAAAATATCTGAAAGACTTTGTTACATTACACCTTATTAGTTGTATATCTTTTGTTTTTGACTTATTTCATTACTTAACTCTCTGAATACTTTAATCACCTTGCTTTTCTCTTCAGTAATGTCTCATAACCCGGCTCCTAGGCTATGACAAATTTGGCATACAACTGAGGTTATAAGTACAACAGTGAAGTGTGTCAGTCAGTAACATCAGTAATGTAAATGTGGATGTGTGAGCAATATGAGGTGTAAATGTTGTAAAGTGAAACCAAATCAGAAATCAAACAAAGAGAATGTGCTGCTGCTCCTGGCGGGGATGCAGCCGCATGCGCGCGCAGAGAGAGAGAGAGAGAGAGAGAGAGAGAGAGCAAAGTTTAGACAGGGTTTTTATCTGTCTCTGTAATCTGCTCATGGTACCTTCAAGGACACATAGGAAAAACAATAACTGGTCAACCACATCAGCACATCAACATTAGATAGGGACCGTCACAAATGTTACTGTTTTCCACACACACCTACTCTGGTGTCTCTCTCACACATCAGCCTGCCCCGCCTCTTCCTGTCTCTGTTTGTGTCTCTGTTGACTATCTTCAGCTGTAACTTTTATAAAGTCGCCCAAAAACCTGCATCCTTTTGGGTTCAGGTGTTTGGAGCTTCCATTTTCTAAACTTGTACATTGTAAACCTTCTTCAGCTCTGAACAGATTATTAAACACTGAATGATTTCAAGCAGGAACATTGTCTTCTAAACTCACATCTTTTATTCTTTATTCAGATTGAGTGGCTGCAGTTTGTCAAAGATCAGCTGTTCTTCTCTGCTCTCAGCTCTGAAGTCCAACCCCTCCCATCTGAGAGAGCTGGACCTGAGTAACAACAAGCTGCAGGATTCAGGAGTGAAGCTGCTGTGTGGTTTTCTGGAGAGTCCACACTGTAGACTGGAGACTCTGAGGTCAGACACCATTTTTTATTTCTGTGCTGAGATGAATGTGATGTTAAGTTGTGCTGACAGTAAAGTGCAGACAGGTTGATATTAAACTGATCCACACTGAGTATCTTAATGCTAAAGGCTGTTTTCTTCTTCAGTGGTTTAGTCCATTGACTGTGGCAGAGCAATGTTGAGCTCCACATTTAAAACCTTCAAAGAACAAGAAGAATCTACACTGAATAATTCACTGTGAACCTCTTCAGCTCTGGATTTAATCTGATATTCCACATCAGGGTTTTAACCAATGAGAATAAAAATACAGACATACAATGAGTAGTTCAATAATCTCTATTTCAACCATCAGACAATAACAAATATATTCAGCATTTTATTTTTCCACCAATAATATGAAACTATATAATGCTTCTACTGACTGAACTGTTTCATTATAAACTCACATCTTTTATTCTTTATTCAGATTGAGTCGCTGCAGTTTGTCAGAGATCAGCTCTTATTATCTGGTCTCAGCTCTGAAGTCCAACCCCTCCCATCTGAGAGAGCTGGACCTGTATTACAACTACATGGAGGATTCAGGAGTGAAGCAGCTGTCTGATCTTGTGGAGAGTCCACACTGTAGACTGCAGACTCTGAGGTCAGTTGAGGGTCTGAGTCAGTCCATGCTGGTTCCAGCAGTCTTGGACTAAACACAGATCCAGTATTTGCTGCTTTCCTCAGTGAAGCTGTGAGAGGAGAATGGGGACAGGCTTCAGGATTGGACAGACAGACAGACAGACAGACAGACAGACAGACAGACAGACAGACAGACAGACAGACAGACAGACAGACAGACAGACAGACAGACAGACAGACAGACAGACAGACAGAGAGAGAGAGAGAGAGAGAGAGAGAGAGAGAGAGAGAGAGAGAGAGAGAGAGAGAGAGAGAGAACAGTCAGCCAATCAGAGAGCCAGGAGCTTGTTGTGATCATGTGTTTGAGTTGATGTGAAGACGACTGTTGTTGTTGTGTTCATGTGTTCAGGAAATAAAGCTGGATTCCAGCTGACAGCATTACAAGATGTATAGAGACAGTGGTCCTCATTCATCCAGTCTGATCTCACACTGTTTGTTCTCTCATTTCTACACTAAACAACTGATCAGTTGGTCTTTGTCACAGCTCTGAGATCAGTCTGACTGAAGCCTGCAAACAACCATCATTACATTTAGTGACCATGTGGTCTTTGTACAGACCAGGACCTCTGCTGGAGTCCAGTACCCACAGCTGATGTGTTGCTGTTCAGTCTTTGTATGAACATGTAGGACCTTTAACATCAGATATATATCTGTCCATTTGTCTCTTGTTTGTCCAAATAGTTTGAATATTTACACATTTGTCCTGTAAGAGTTCAGATGAAACATTCAAATGTGACTGAGACTGTGGTTTTTATCAGCTTTGAACCCTAACAGCAGTAAATGCATCATTCCAGTGGGCAGTGAATGTCTCTCTGTTTCTGCAGTAATGATGTGTTCAGACCCTGCTGCTCTTTATACTGGATGTGCTGATTGAGGGAGTCTCTGTAAACACTGATTTATCTCTGCTGTCCTCCGTCTCCTTCTCTCCTCAGATGGAAGTGGTCTCATTAACTGTGAGTGGTGAGGAAGGAGGTTGTGTTGGAGGATCCGCTGTGTCCTGATGATCCAGAGAGGTTGAAGCAGCAGCATCAGCTCTGACTGGGCCATGTTACTGGGAGGTAGAGTGGAGAGGAGAGCTTCATCCAGCAGTGACTGACAGAGGAATCACAACCAGTGGAGACGACTCAGTGCTGCAGTCGGAACTGCTCCGAGATCAGCTCCACTGTCACACTGTCTGACCTCCTCCACCTGGACTATTACATATTCTGAACACATTTATGAGACATTTAATTAGATATTTCTGTTTCTGTCACAGCTCCACCTTGTGGAACGATGGAGTGTTGCAGCTCATTTACACATTAATAACTGTGGAAGTTCATATTTTATGTATAAAGTTGTATTTCTGGATGTTACCACCAATACTATCAGCTTCTGTTACGACCCAGTTCGATTTGGAGAGCAGTAACATACAATTGAAAAAGGAAAAGAGATGGAATACAACAATTGACAGGTTCAGGTTAAAATCAGGTGTTTTAATTAACTAAGGAGAGTGTGCTTGCACAATGAAATATAACAAAAGAGAGGCAATACAGGTGCTGACAAATAACTAGTACACAAAATGAAAATGACTGGATAATACTGAAGAACAAAAAGAGATCAGCACCCATAAGCTTACAAACTAGTGAACAAAAACCAAACTAGCAATTATTGAGCAACTTAAAGGTCACAAAAGATTACAAAGGCACTGGCTGAATCCACTCAGATAACAGCCAGGCAATACTAGAAAGTACAGACACTCTAACACAATGGTGTGCAACCAACAGCGAGGCGAACTGATCACTAGTTCACAGCCGCCCTGAACTGTGGACACACAAGCTATTTAAGTGCAGCTGGGGTTGATTGAAGACTCCTGATTGGTAGCTTCAGTGGAATTGCAGCCACACCAATCACTGATGCCAGGGGACAGAAACCAGGAAGTAGGCGGTCTCTGCTCCAGAAGGACCAATCCTCAACAGGGAATCACATGAAACACCATAATGAATATACACTAAATGACAGCCAGTGGCTGCCGTAACACTTCTGAAAATACAATCAATGAATATTTGCTTGTAAGATAAAACCTGAATCTGGATTCAATTAAAGCTTCACTTTAGTTTCTCAGCTAACTACAAACAGATTTATCAGACGATCACACAGACACTTCTCTGCAGGCTCAGTCCATTCAGAACCACCTCTGTAAAGTGTGCTGGTGCTGCTGTGGAACGATACAGCGTCTGCAACCGAGAGATCAAATGAGAATAATAGAAAAACTGTGTTGAAGCTCTCAATGAATAAACTCTGGCTTCATTTCAAAGAGGTTGATAACTGAGTTTACTCCTCAGTACAGCCCTGCTCTGTAGCTCCCTCACAGGACAACTGATAACTAGTTAACATATTTACTGCCATAGTAAACTAACCAATCAGGAAGGAAGTTGGTTGATTTGATCGGCCATTTTAATGAGCGGTAAGACTATTTTAACTTTAATGTGCGTCTAAAAATTGCCAGAATAAACACGATCCACAAGAGAGAAGCACAACCAAGACATCATTAAATGAGAAATATTCATTCTGGTTTAAATAATCAGTTTGGTAACATTTCCCATCTTTGCTGCAGAGATTGTGCAAAAGGAATGAAAGGCCAAATAAAGGCAGGTTGAGTTCAGTGATCGAGCTCTATCTGACCACTGAAGAGTTGGGATGGTGCAACATTGTGTGTGTGTGTGTGTGTGTGTGTGTGTGTGTGTGTGTGTGTGTGCTATATGTTTGCTGTTGCAGATTTGTTCTGTTTCCATGCCGATGTCTCTGTTATTGATGCTGAAGCAATTACACGCCTCACTGCCTCAGTTATGAGTCATAGTGAGCAAAACGAGCTGCGCGTCTGCAGAAACGCGGCTGCTGATAGGTCGAAGGATCCGCCTGCAAACTGCCCGAGGAGGGGCAAAAATAAAACGCTGTTCATTCACAGAGACGCCGGTGGTGGTTATTTTTAGGGGGAGGAGGTGACA
This sequence comes from Dicentrarchus labrax, assembly GCF_905237075.1. Taxonomy (NCBI): domain Eukaryota; kingdom Metazoa; phylum Chordata; class Actinopteri; family Moronidae; genus Dicentrarchus; species Dicentrarchus labrax. The sequence continues at coordinate 1,288,902 of NW_026136718.1, read as the reverse complement.
GGCTGCAGACGCCTTTGCAAATATTCCCACATCGCTTCGCTCCACCTTGAATCAACGCAGGATGTCAGCGTAAAGCCGGTGCGTAAAGAGGCTGCGTCGCGGAAAAGAGACGTTTTACAGCCAATTTCACCCCGTTTCTGGAGAGAAAAATTCCACTCAGCTCACTGCGAACGACGCAGCCGGTGCTCCCGGAGCTCCTCACAGACCCTCGGGGGATCGGATCGTTGAGGACACATTCGTGGAGCTTTTATTATTGTTTCCATTTTGGGTGGGAGCGCGGACACCGAGCGAGCTGTCTCCATCAGGTGCAGAGCAGAGAGAGAGCATCAGATCCGCCCAGCAGAGGTAAGACACAGACAGACAGACACACAGACAGACAGACAGACAGACAGACAGAAAACACGGATGACCGGCGGTGACACCGGTTTAATGCACACAGACAGGCCTGATGCTGACTGATCAGAGTCCAGAAACGTCGGTCACACCTGAGCCGATGGAGCCGATTTATTCCTCAAATCTTCTTAAATGAAGAGTTTGTTTCGTCCTTTAATATCCGCAATAGTGTTCACATAACATTGATCATTGATTCAGTATTGGTTGTCAGTTTTCTACACCACCTCCGTCCTGTTCTTTAATGGACCCTTTACATATGTCGGCCTATAATATCCCATAATAATCTCACAGGTGCAGCCTGTCTGTGGCTCTCTGTAGGGAGCTGAGCCTGAGTCATTCATCTGATATAACTGTGAATCTACAGTCTTATGGAGTATTTTAATAATGATTATATGTCACTATATGTCACGTTCACTGTGTGTCTATATTATAATTATACATTGTGTTCCTGCTGTTTGGTGCTTTTATCTTCATAATACTTCCATGTGAATTCTTTATGTATGGAAGCCCATTTCTGCCAGTAAAATAAAATAATAATAAAAACTTAATGATGCTTAATCATAATGAAAATATCGCCAAGGTAAGTCATAATTGTGAGATAAAAAGTAAAAAATGTGAGATAAAAGGTTTTAATTATGCGATAATAAGCGGCAGGCTTACAGGCTTCCATATTTTTGGCTGTGATTTCAATTGTGGTGTATGAGGGGCGGATCTATACAGAAATATTCATGTGGTGTTCAGAGGGTGGCAGAAATATATTCAGATTTAATCACAAACAATCACATATATCAGTATTTGTTTGGAAAAGCCCCCAAATGAAGATATTTGAACACAAAAACATCAATGTGGCACATTAGTAAAGCACTGAATAGAAATATCTAAAGGCGCCATTAGATACATATAAATCTATAGTTTTAATTCCAAATCTTCAGACATTTTTCCAATGAAAAAAGTTTTAATTGAACTTTGTTAAAAAAGTGTCCAAATCAGATCATTAAATTATTTTGAAATATTAAATTTGACAGCATTTGGCACCAATTTGGGGCAGCAGCTGCCTCCCCTGTAGATCCGCCCCTGGGTGTTATTAATGTAGGATTTATGCTGCATCTGTGGCTCTCCAGCGTTCACTGTGTCCGCTGTAATGTCTCTGTAGTTTGTAGTAAGTTTTAAGGTCCAGTGTACAACATTTAGCTATTGTTAGAAATATAATATAATATTAATATAGATAGGGATGTTTTCATTAGTGTTTAATCACCTGAATATAAGAATCGTTGTGTTTTCGTTACCTTAGAATGAGAGGTTTTTATCTCCAGAGGGAGCGGGTCGTCTTCTGGTGGAGTCCGCCAGCCCAGAACGGACAAACAGTGATCACTGCGTGTAATATTTGTGGAAAATAGCAGCGTAAACATTATTAGGAGTATGCTGTTTCAGAATAAGGGCAGGAACAGAATATTTTTTGTATGGAAATGTAATGAAACTTTTGCGTGTCTGAAACTTAATATGAGGCTTTAACTGTTTCCAGCAGTCACTCTCAATCAACAGCACATTAAAACATCCTGTGAGTTTAGTTTGATAAGCTGCCAGTTTTTGTCAGTATACTCCATTTTGACATTTTCCATTGTGAACATGGTTAAGATGAGTATAATTGGGACACTCTGTCTCTGTCTCATGAACAATAGAAAAACATGACATGTCTTGAATAGAAAGCAAAAGCAGAGTGAGAGACAAACATTATTTAATTTAAGTGCAGAAACTGTGTTGAATCAATTAAAAAACTCTTGACAAACATTATATTTTATAGTCTTATAAACCTCCACGGTTTATTAAAGTCAGTGTAGCATTCCCCACAGCTAGAATCATCATTTCAGATGTATTTCGTGGTCGTTTCTTCCTCCTCCGGTCCCTGATGGAGAGGATGAGTCTGTACCGACACAGCCGTCCACGCTAGATTGAACCCAGCAGGATCTTCAGCTCTGACTCATCTGCTGCTCACATTCATTGAGCATTCACACACACAGCGGCTGCTACCCGACTGCAAGCTCCTCCAGAGAGGCAGCGCAGGCTTTTATTTGACTTCATCTGACTCGACAGGTGAAGTCTAACAGGAAATGTTTGTTTGCGCTGTGTCTTTGTTTAACACACTGTGGGTTGTTTGGTGGCTCTTTGTGCTGAATCACATTTGGCTGCAGCTCATCGTCGCAGTCGGGAGAAAACGTATAAAATGTCAGATGGAACAAAGAGGAGGTTTTAGAAATGGTTTAAGAGGAGCAAATAATGTGAAGTGAAAAAAGACATTTGAATTATCTTCTGGATGCAGTCGGATGAGTACCTGTGGCGATCTATAAGCATATATGAGTGAGACAGCATAGTTTTCAGATAACGTCAGCAAAAGAAAGTTGTTACCATTAACGTACCTCAGTACACGAAAATTTTACAAAAAAAATCACTAATGAAGAGCAATAGTGAGATTGGGCAGGAACACAGGCTATCTGTACACTTTCCAACACAAAAACACAACTTTATTTACTTATACAAAACATGTAAATATGTGAAATTGAAAGAGAAAAAATGTGTTGGTCGTATTCACAACATTTTATTTCCACAGCTGTGTTGTTGATAATGTCACCATTAGCTGTATATTAGGGGATTACAGCAGGTCATGTGTTATGTGCAGGTGTTGGTTTGGTTTCAAGAGTTTGGACGTTTTTAAAGAAGTTTGGTATTTTCTGTATTTTAATTACTAAGGAAATAACACTACAATAAAAATGGTCACCGTGTCTTCCAGTCCAACAAAAGAATGAGACTAGCTGCAATGCTAACCTATAGTATAATTATATAAGTGACTGAATAAGTCTAATGTTGTTAGCAGACAGACACCACTGACTTTATTTGTTACATTATGGAGTTTTTGAGGGAACTGTACAGTGGATATATTTACACATTGCAGCGGCAGCATCCGTTGACGACTACTGAGATACTACATTGCATTTTTGTGGAGTAGGAGGAAAATATTATAAAGACATCAGCAACCACTGAAACTGAAACCCAGATTGTGAAAAGGGAGTTGGATATCCCGGGTCGACTTTGATTAGACAGATTTTCACTAATTGTGTTCTTTGTTTTTTGATTTTTCTCATCAAACCTTCCAGATGGCGAAGGCAGACCAGCGTTTTGGCCAGCGGGACGGCTCCGACCAGAACTTTGACTACATGTTCAAGCTGCTGATCATCGGCAACAGCAGCGTCGGGAAAACGTCGTTCCTGTTCCGCTACGCCGACGACTCCTTCAGCAACTCCTTCGTCAGCACCGTCGGCATCGACTTCAAGGTGAAGACGGTGTATCGCAACGACAAGAGGATCAAACTGCAGATCTGGGTGAGGATGGATTCATGTTTGTCTCATAGATATTCTACAAGGGAATGAGTTCTGACACGAGATGTTGAACGGTCCAACAGCAGACACATTCAAATGTTTCTGGTTTAAACAGACTTAAATCATCCAAAAGAAAATACATTATGGAACAGAAAGTTAAACGTACAGTTTATAATTTGATTGAAATCGTTAACGGACAAGTTAACACATGAAAGTTTTATTCATCTTCGCCAACTTCCTTCCTCCCTCTCCAACGTATCCAACTTATCCCGCGTTTACCTGGAAGTTATAGCATCTAAAGGGAAGCAAGGAAACGCACCGGTACCAGAATATTATTACATATAGAAATCTCTGTGTTTGAAACATATGAGATAATGTAAGTTCTCAACAACATATATAACATAGGTCTGGAAATTAGACATTTTAATGTGGAAACGTTACATATTATAGCTTTAAGCTGAAAGTGTGCAATTTGTTGACCCATGATAACACGTCTTAGCGTGTTAGCATATTACTGTTTTGACGTTTGTCATGTTACTATAACATAAAATATGTAATATATTATACTTTATACCATACCATAATTATACAATACATGTTATATAATATACTGTAAAGTAAGATGAGGTAATATTATATAATTTAGGTTAGGATTATACATAACTGTACACATATGTCATGACATGACATAACATATGTAATATAATATACTGTAACGTACTGTAACATAACATTGTATGTTATTATATATATAGTATTGTAAATTTGGTGGCGGCTGTGGCTCAGAGGTGGTTCGATCCCCGGTAGTATCCTTGAGCAAGATACTGAACTCCAAATTGCTCCTGATGCATCGGTGTGAGAATGTGAATGAATGAGTTAGTTTCTGTTCGATGGGCTTTGCTCACTGAGTGAATGTGTGTGAAAGGGTGAATGTGGCTGTAGTGAATATATATATATATATATATATATATATATAAAAAAACGTACTGTAATATAAAGTATAACATAACGTACTGTAATATAACGTATAATATAAAGTATAATATAAAATGTACTGTAATATAAAGTATAATATAAAGTATAATGTAATATAAGGTATAATATAACATACAGTTGTATGTCAGTGCTGCAGTGTAACATGATGTTCTGCTTTCCGTCAACAAGCTGCTGAGAGGAACAGAAAAGACAGACACACACAGACTTCTGGGCTACAGCTTGTATTATCATTGATGTTGTTGCCATGGCAGCAGCTCTTCACGCTCACTCACTCTCTCGCCGGTGCACACACACACACACACACACACACACACAGATGCACACTCCCTGTCTACAGTGGCAATTAAAGAGACCTCTTGGGGCGAAGAGGTTGAGACCCGACAGGGGACAGAGGAGCCTGTAGGGGGAGGGACGGGGTGAGGAGGAGGATGTGGGGGGGGAAGTAGAGCTAATCAGAGCCGATTGATTCAAACTGAAAGCACGCTGATGAGTAAAAATAGACACACACATAAACAAGCATAAACAATACAACACAAGAAACAGTTAAACAGGTTTTGTGTTTGTTTGCTGAATACTCATTTAAGCATTTTAGCATGCCTTCAGCTTTAGCCACTAACATGCTATCAAAGCTAATGAAACGATCTTTATTTTATTTCTGGCCCATTCTCGTAGAGTGGATATTATTATCCACATAAATTAACATTATTTATCCTGAGCTCAGTTTGCCTTCAGCAGTCGGAGAAGATTGTTTTGTCATGTATCTCATCTGAATGAAAAAGGTGTTTATGGGTTTTTATAGGCTGCGACGGAGACAGACAGAAGATCTCAACCCCATAATTAGAACCTTTTTCTATTTCACCAACACCTGAAACAGCACATTAGTCTGCACAGACCACAACAGCTTAAAGCTATAATCTATAACATTTCCACCATTGTTCCGATCAGAGCCTGAAAAGAGCTCGTACTCACCGGCACTTCCGATTTTTGTCAACGAGTACCCTTAAATCTCCTTGCATCGACAAAGGCTTGATGCCAAAACACGACGGAAGTTTGTTTTTAAGTCTGCCTTGAACATGCTGTGAAAATGAAGGCATTTTAATTGTTTAAAAGTAGAGTTCCTTGGGGTTTTCTTGTGATTTTTGTGTGCACTTGTGTCTTTATCCAAAGAGCGCGTCAAACAAACTCAATTCGAGTCCAGGAAATGCTCCTACCCAAACATTTTATGACACCTTTACCTGTTATTACATAACGCCATCCTCCAATTAGGGTACTGGCACCTTCGACAGCATGTTCACATACTTTAGTGTTTTTCCTGATTTGGGAATCCTAGCTACAATGAACAATTATATTTCAGACAACAGGGTTCTTGAGTCAGTTTTGGGTCCTTTTGTGTTCCAACTTGCTGATGTCCCCGAGCACCAAGCAGCCCCATAAAGAAAGTTTGGTGTGGTGTGTCTGGTGTGCATAGAGTCCTGACCTCAACCCCATTCATCACTGACTGTGAACCAGACGAGATAAGACCAACATCAGTGTTGGACCTCACTGATGCTCTGGTGGTCTGAACTAGACTAAATCCCTGCAGCAGGTTCAACATCTGCAGGAAAGACTGAAACCAGGAGAGTGGAGGCTGTTAGAGCAGCACACTAATAAACACGGTCTGGAACGAGACGATCAACTCTCACATGTGTCCAGCTGTCCGCATACATCTTTGGCCATGTTGCTGGAGTGCAGTGATGTCCTCCTCTGTGGAAATCAAACGCACATTTCTCTCTGCTTTCAACTGAACTGAGAGGAAATCAGTCACTGCCTGAGGCTCCGCTTACACACACACACACACACACACACACACACACACACACACACACACACACACAGATAATCACGCCCGAATCTCAATTAATTTAAATGGATTCGAGCGCTCGCCACATCTCACAAGAAAGAGAAGGAGAAAACCAGGGATTGCTGAATGAGTGCAGAGGAAGCGAAGCACAAAAGAGCTAAATTTAGAGGAATGACTGCACCCAGACCAGCTGTAGTGGTATGAGGATGAAATGGAGGAGAATGGCGGCTGAATGCTGTGGGAGTTGTTGTGGACGTACGTGAAAGTCACATTGAGGCTCAGCTGGTTTGTTGCAGTCGAGCAGCGATCTGCGCCGGCGGCTGCAATTCGATCGATGCTTCAGATAAGACGGTTAAGAGTGTCAGAGGAGATGAACGAGTTGGGTTGTTTAAAGAGTGAGATACTCTGACAGCAGCCAGTTTTTATTTTGTCTATTACTTCTAGTATAGTTACTTTCTACACATAAAGAAAGAGATAATTAAATTCATAAATAACATAGAATTTCACAATAAAATAGTTTCTATCCACTTCGACTGTGTTTGAGCACCAAACATCATCGATGTACTCTCGTCCTGCGTCGGAAGGAGCAGATCTCGGTAAAGATGTGGCCAAAACAGTCTCAAACATTTCGTCCAGACTGGAAATGATCCAGGAGCAGCCTTAAGTGCAAGCTGGGCCAGCATGGCTTCTATCCGGCCCTCTACCTCTCCTCCTGGGGTGACAACACCCACTGTGGTGGAGCTGGTCCTGCTGATGTCGCTGGGTGGATAATCATCAAGGTCCGTTGTTTCATTGATCCAAACCCTACACTTTCTCTTCCAATGACTGTAGGCTCTTTCTGTCATGTGTTTCAGAAATAAAAATTCAAACAAAAACAGAGAACTTTGAAAGAGCCGCATCTGAATGTTTCATTTGCCATATTCAGAATCTCCTGATCCAGTTGATTTGAACAGTTTTGGCTTAACCCTTAAAAATCAAAGCCCATCAGACATCATTCAATGATGTTTTAAGCAACGGCACCTGGATCTTATCTCACTGGTACCTGAACCATGCAGCCCTTAGCGTTATTGTTATTCAGATAAGAGCAGCAGTTTATATCTGCATCTGTAAACATGAAGGAATGGATGCAGACTGCAGATGATGGTTCAAACTTATTCTTAGTCTCTTTCACTGTTTCAGCTGTTGGCAGAACGACTAATGAACAGACAGACTGATGATGATGTTCGGGTAAAAGGTGTTAAAGTGTAGATTGAGCTTCAGTGTGAAGTTTAACACATCGCTGTGTTATTGTGAGGTGAGAACAGGTGTGCAGGTGTGCAGGTGTGTGTGTGTGTGTGTGTGTGTGTGTGTGTGTGTGTGTGTGTGTGTGTCTGTCTGGAGCATCAATTTGTATATTCATACATGTATGTAACTGCTGAAGTGACATGTAGTGTAGTTTCTGAAGCTTCTCATTAAGAAAATTTATGCTTTATAACAACTCATGGTCAAAATGACAGAGCCGGTCTGACTGCCTGCATCTCCATGGAAACAGCAATTGCACTAATAGCCAAATCAAACAGTCTGGTTTTGACGCCAAAGTATGACAGATAATATCCCAGCTTAGTGTGCTGGGATGTGAGCTTATCCCTGCTCACTGTAAACAGGATACAACAGTTCATACACAGACTGACTGGCTCAGTGAGGTTGGTCCATCCAACACCTTTGTCCAGAGGAAAATAAAGATTTTCATCATATTTCCATGGTAACAGCCAGCGTTACCTACATGCAACAGCTCAGAGATTCAGGGTTGAGGAATTGGTTGAACTATTTTAGTGCCTTCCTGGTCTTTTCTGTACCTCCCCCCATCACCACATTGAGTCCCCTTCTACACAAGAAATATCAAATTCTAAAGGGCAGATTGCTATTAAAGATTAGTTTGGGTTTTTTGAAGAGGGTTTATATGTAGATAAATATAGTGTGATTGCTGCTTGCAACCAACCATGTTGTTGGTTATTGAGTGTTTGAAATTCCCAAATTCAAAAAAATCTAAATAAATCACCTGTACATCTAACAGAGCAGAAATTCCAATTTACAGCAAATCTGTCTTCCTGTAACATATGGTCTGTTAGGAGTAGACATTAAACATTTTATGTTTTGGCTAATAACTCATGAACTGTTAGGAGTAGAAGACTGAGATTTTTGTACTGGGCTATAGTTACAGGGCAAAGGTCAGTGTTGTAGATACAGGTCAAAGGTCTGTACTGTCTATTTGATTCATATAATAATAATAATTAGGATAATAGGAACTTTTTTAGTGAAGTCCAATATTATATAAAAAAAAAATAAAAAAAAATATAATGCTTCAGACGGTAAACTTACAGAGTCAATACAATCGGAACGGGCAGTAGTGCGAACAGGCAGGTCTATACTGTCTAATGATCATAATAGTAAAGTGTGTGATGCCAAGACACATGTACTTCAGTTTTATTTGATTATTATTCTTTTCCCCACCTTTTGACCGTTATCTCTTTTGGACCGATATCTCTTGAACACAGCATTAAATTACAACAGATGTAGATGGGTGGCATATATACTCTTTTAGAAGCTGTGCCTGCGAGCAGCAGATTCAGCAATCATACGCATTTTCTTCAGGAAATTAAAAATATTCTAGTTCATAATTCATAATAGTTATTTTTGTTTTTTACTGCGTCACATTCATCTTGCAATGAATCATGGGTCATTAAATCAGTGACCATGGGGACGCTTGAGACTTTACAGTCCAGTGGTAGCTCGTATTTTTATTGCTGATTGCTTTGTTTCCAGGACACAGCAGGGCAAGAGCGTTACCGCACCATCACCACGGCCTACTACCGTGGCGCCATGGGCTTCATCCTCATGTACGACATCACCAACGAGGAGTCCTTCAACGCTGTCCAGGACTGGTACGTGATTGCTCAGAAGCTGTAGTGTGTATGCTTCTGTGTGTGTCTCAAATAAAAGTTCAATTAAAATATTTAAAATGTGCTTTCAGGGCCACTCAGATTAAGACGTACTCGTGGGACAACGCCCAGGTGATCATGGTGGGCAACAAGTGCGACATGGACGAGGAGAGAATCGTACCTCCAGAGAAAGGAAAACACCTCGCCGACCAATTAGGTCAGCTCCAATTAGGTTGCAGTACTTAAAAACTGATGTTTACCAAAACATTCATGGTATTAAAATCATGCTTCTGTGCAATATTTATAGGTACTGTGAGAAAGAGCAGCTGAAGTTCAACCTGGGGGAATACTTAAATAATATAACTATATTGCCTATTGCCAAATGACTGTGAGGTGTTTGAATCAAGAATGCACAATATTGGTTTCAGCTCCACTGCTGGGAGCTATTTTTTCTTTAATGTATGTAAATACATAAGTACACACTGCAGGCTTCACTGAAAGGAGAGTCACCCAAGTTACCCAATGTTCAGGAAAACGTTACAGCAAACTTGAATGTCCTCGAGCAAAGTTTTTTGTTAGCAGCTACAGACGGAGATTGGAAGTGATGACATTTAATTTTTATCATGAAAAAGTCACATCGGAAGAATTTATCCAGACTGCATCTGTGAGATATCACACCACCTTCAAATGTGTGGACTGGGCTCCCAGGTTACAGAAGATATTTGTGAAGTGGGAAGAAGAGTCTGAATACAGCAAACACACCTTGAGATGCTCAAATAGATAAAACCACACCCAGTTTAACAGTAAGAGCGTAAAGATTAGAGTGACAGGGAATATTAAAGTCACTGGTTTCTAGAGTTTTTGGCTTAAAACAAATAAAGGTCTACATGTTGTTACAGATTTACATCTGAGTCAAGACCAGTTGGGACTTTTCCCTCTGCCGATTGTTTGATTTTAATTATTTTAAAAGTCTGATAAACTATTCAGAATTTTACAAGAAAAGTGGAATTATTATCATTAACAGTATATAATGGACAGAGTCTGTGAAGTGAAGATAGTGGAAGTGTCTTAAACCTGCATTCTTTTTACTGGCCAGCAGGGGGCAGCTCCAAGTGGCTGCAAAAAAGATACTCTTTCAGTATTTTAATGACATTTAGTGATTTAATATAATGTTTGATCAGCTTTTTGCTCTCTCCCCCCTCGGGCTCCCCTGTAATCCAAACACCAATATCTGTTTGTCATGGCATTAACACGGTAAAAGCTGTTGGCTTTACATCTTCTAATCTCATGTATATTTAGCTCTTGGAGAGTAGCCCCGCCCTAAAGCATACCCTTCTTTATGGTCTGTTTTACTCTAAATGGGACCATCATTTACTAAATGAACATTATGCTGTATGGAAGAAGACTGAAACTAGAGACTGAGACCAGAAACTCATCAGGAACCTGTTTACTGAGCTCATAAAGTAGGGTAGCTATGTATATTTATAGCACAATATTTTTCTTATTCAAATACTTTGCACTAAAATGTCAAGACCTGAATCCATCAACAACACTTCTAAACACCCATGTATATATAGGTTTTCAGCTGAAAAAACAAAGTTCCTCTGTTTCATCCTGCAGGCTTTGAGTACTACGAGGCGAGTGCCAAGGAGAACATAAACGTGCGGCAGGTCTTTGAGCGCCTGGTGGACATCATCTGTGTGAAGATGTCAGAGCGTGTGGACGTGGAGGCACCGGTGGCTCCTGGCACCAAGACCACCAGACTGACCGACAAGCCTGCCCAGCTACCTCAGAAGTGCTGCTGATCGTCCGTCGCCGTTCATCCCTCTGCTGTCGCCTCGTCCGCTCCCCTAAGCTCTCGAGAAAAAGAAAAAAAAAACATATTAACTATTGTAACATTCCTCAACACACTCTCTCTGCTTCAGTCCATGTTTGTGAGCAGTCAATAATCACTACGCCTACTGAGATTTCTGCTAACTAACATTTATATAGCCAGTTTCATTCCCTTCCCTTCCCCAAGTATCCGGGGTTGGCCCTTACGTAGACGGAGGAGTAAGGGTGGCAGTGCACTCCAGACACAATGTCATTTTAATTTGCAGTGTTTTCAAAATATTGTAGAGCCACTGTTGATTACATTGGTGTGTGCAAATGCTTGAATGCTAATTGCGACTGGAGTTGTTTAATGACGTTGGAGCTAGATACAAAAAGTTAAAAGCCTCTGGGACAGCTTCTTGTGTCCTTGCCAAAATAATTCACAATAGAAGCTTGTACCATTAGGAAATACTTGCGCAAATAGGTTGATGTTGGGAAGAGGGTTTGAACATACCAAATTAAAGGTGGGTCAATCATTCTGGAGAAAGATAGCTGATTGTTGAGTATCATTCCCAGGTCGCCAAACACCAAAGCTTTGGGTTATGGTAAATGGGAAAGAAACAAAGTGACTCGGAGCGAGCCAAGTCAAGAATGATCGACCCCACCTTTAAAGAATGTACCTGACATGTGCAACACGCATCAGCGGAGGTCATGGAGCACTGCGTCATTTGACATGCATCATTTGACGTCACCAGACGAGCCATAAATACGCCACTGTGTGTTTGCCTTTCTGTGCAGATTAAGAAGAATATTCCAGACTTAAACCTGAAATACACAAACCAAAGGATACAGTTAAAAGAAGGCCACTTATTATATGGCAACAACAGTAATTGTGGAATATCTGTCTAGCCCTGCCCCAACCTTATCTGAATGTGGCTCTTCATTTTGGTTGCACAACCTCAGAAAGACAGCAAATTTGATTTTGTTCGGAGTGCACTGCCGACAGGAGCTGGAAGCAGGGTCCACAGGTAAGCACAGCACTGCCTCTCCTCTCAAAGTGTAGCACAACGAGAAACTTACCACAACACCACAGCTGCTCATGTTCACAAGTTTACAGGTCGCAGTCGTTCACCAAGTCATCTGCCGAAACATCAGATAGGCTGCTTCTCAAATAGCTAGTAGTAGTGAGTCCACTGGAATACAATATGCCTATAGCCCACTAACTGTTACTGGCCTTACTTAGTGCTGTTTTTTGGCTTGAAAGACGCTTTAGGGCTACACCACCAATGCACAACTCCCAGGCAGGGCTGCAGCCGAAATCATTTGAGTGAAATACTTAACAGGAGCGGGTCGAGTCCAAAAAACCATCTGATGCTTCCCTGTAGTGTTTGTAGTTACACAGAGAATGCCTTGTGATGTTTTAACAGGGTTCATTTAGATTATTAGTGTTGGGTAGAATTATGAAACAAATCAATGTACAGTACAGTATGTACTGGAACAATAATAACAGCACTTGCATTGCACTTTCCTTAACAAACTTTCCTTGAACTGAGTACACTATTACCTGTTTCTGTATCTGTTCAAACAGTGAAATTATCTGTATTCAAATGCACACGTATTCGGAAAGGGGCGGGGCTTAACCAGATAACTGGACTAGCTGCAAGTTGTTATAAGATAAGGAACTCGTTAATCAGGAGGAACAATGCCGATTCTGTCCTGGCTGTGGAACAGTGGACCAGCTCAGTGGGGGGGATGTGTTTTGTGGATCCTGTGGAGGGTACTGGAACCGTTGCTACGAGCCATCTGTTCCTTGTATAACCAAAGTGAGAGTGTATTCTCTGCACAGTCAAACATGTTTTCAGTGGGTGAGGTTGCCCTCTACGATCCGGTTGAGAGTGTCTGTTATGGGAACCTCAGAATTGTTTCTGCTATTTGCAGATGATGTGGTTCTATTGGCTTCATCAGATAGTGGTGGATGGAGAACCCGTAATGATGAGATATTTTTCTTGTAACATTATTAAATACTGATCACGTAATCCTGAGATACTAAGTCATAAATACAAGACCGAATTATGCAGGAAAAGTCTTTGGAGGATCAATGTTATGCACTTTTGTGGAAATCCAACTGGCTCCGAAAGATGACTGTAATCTATGAATGGTGCTCTGTTTTGGCATATCTTCTATTGTGACTTAACTGACAACTAAAGGACAAGAAATCTGTGAAATCTGAGATTTACTTCATCAGGAAATCTGTTATGTCAGGAGTTATATAATTTAATCAATGAAAAACTGACATGACAAATTTAAGTCTGCAAATACAGATTTGATTTTCCATTCACAAGGAAGAATCTCCTTTTTAGAGCTTAAGTCTTAACATGTGAAAGCATGCAGGGTAGCCTGAGAGGAAGCTCGATGTTATCTTTATAACAAAGAGACATACAATTGCCACAGAAAGATGGAAAACAACTACCAAGAGACAGAACATGACTACTAAAAGAGGCAAAATGACAACCACAGACTGGGTATCTTGCTCCTATGTAGGAGGACGGTGTGGGGCATTTTACATACCTGTGTCCAGGGCAACAATGTCTCATAGTCCATCCATGATTCCAGGATGACGTAACAATATGTGTTGGTGGTGTAAAGGAAACAGGAGTTTCACAGATCACAGAGTAAGCTCAGTTTCACCACTGAGACGCTGGTGAGACCTGTGGAGTTGATTTAAATACACAGTGACCTTGGAGGAAAGATATTTTGAACAAAGAGAATCTGTTCTTCGCTGTGGGATTAATGTGCTGCTGGAGCACTTGATCTCTTTGACCCTAACTGTAATTAATGTAAAAGAGAAACAGAGCAGCAGGCTTCAGAACTGCAAACCCTTTAAAGTAATAATCTCGGAGAGCCTCATTAAATTATACCAATTTCTGACCCTCACACAAGGAATTAACAGGAAACAAGGCATGTACTGAACATAATATGGGAGACAACATTGGGTTATCTTTCTTTCTTTTCTTAACCTCTCAGCCCAGTTTGTTTGGCTGTAAACAAATAAACCAGTAAAATAACCACAGGTGTCACCAAATCAGGAACTAAATCTTAAAAAGGTGATTTATATACTGTAAGTACGATACATGTCTGAGTGACAAGGTAAATGGCGTGTGTTGCGTAACTAATGGTTACAATATCAGGAGCATGGTGTTTATTCACAATAGTTCTGACAATCTGCAGCCAACTGTGCTGTCATGTTGCACAGACTGAGAGGATGAGCTGTTGTATTGTGGCGCCTTGTTCTGCTGCTACGTTGACGGCCGTCAGTTGACACAATGTAAGGACTCAGTCGGCGTGTACGAGGCGTCAATTTGTGATACAAACTGCCAAAGCTGACAATGGGCAGCTTTTCGATGTGGTGAACAAAGAAGGGATGCTGCCTGTTCACATCAGCAGAGAAAATCACTCTTTAAAACAACAGTTAAACTCAGGTTTCTTTCCTCGTTTACTCTCACAACCTGTTTTGCTCCCATGAATTCGAATATCCCTAACTTCTTGTGAGTAGTGTAGTTCTGGTTCTTGAACCAGTTCCATTCAATATTCTTCAACCAGTTTTGAAGGGAGCCATTGTAATCATCAACAGAGGACGCTGCGCAATGAACAACGACCTGTAGAATATAAAATGAACACTTTGGGTCAACAAGGAAAACCTGATATTTGTTGGTTCCAACCAATTTAATTTCGACTGAAATGTTTTAAAGCGATTCAAAACTAGGAGCTTGAAGCGTAACAAAGCCAGTTCCCTGTCGGTCTCTTTGCCTCTAGAAACAAGAACCGCTTACAACAGCCTTCGTAACACTGAGCTAGCCAGCTGTTGGTCAGCTCACATCAATGTGAGGTGGATACAGTATATTACTCTTATTACTGTAATATTATTACTGACATGTATTAGAAATTAGTTACACAGCTAGTTACTGTAGAAAGTAATGTCATTACTGTAATAGTATTAGTAGTAATGTCTCACTGCCTGCACCATAGTTTGAGAACCAGAGAGATAAACATTAACCCAGAAGGTCCAGGATCCAGATCAGACCCCCTCCAGGCTGCCAGAGACTCGACCCCAGACTGCCGCCGAGTGCTGCAGCCCTGCTTCATGGTGGCTTACAGCTTTTGCACTGGCCGACACAAACCAACGCCATACTGAGGCTGTTTTATACTCACACACACACGTGAGCAGAGCTGATGAGTGAAGAGCACATGGATGTGTCCCCCCCCCCCTTATTAGCAGGTGTAGTCACGTAGACGTCATGTTCGCAGTGTTTCCTACATGAACCTGAGTGTGTGTGAGTGTGTGTGTGTGTGTGTGTGTGTGTGTGTGTGTGTGTGTGTGACGTTAGGGCCACGTTCTATTGTTGCATATGGTTATCATGATATTTATTGCGTGTTCAGTTGTGAGGGTTTTTGTGTTTGTGTACAGTATCTTTGACGGAAGTGTGATATTTTGATAATGTCAGCTGAGATACAGTACGTGTGTATATGAAGGAAAACGGGACGAGGAGAACAAAAATTTGTGCATTTATTATTAAATATTACGAAGGTAGAAAATAAAAAATATCCTACCAACTTGTTATTTAGCTACCGCAGCGCACGTTTTTGTGTGTAACTCCCCACCGTGTGTCTTCAGATTGATAAAAACATACAATAATATTGACATTGTCTTCATATGATTATTTTTTAAGTGAATTTGTAAATGATAGAATTAGAAATTATAATGTTGTTGAGTATGAATTTATTTTTATGCTGTGTATACCATGGACAAATTATATAGAGAGTTTATGTAAACTTGTCGTCTTAAGGTTCGCTCCTGTACGGGGGAGAAGCACAAAGTGATTGTACAAAATATTGTGAATGTTTGTATATTATAGATGCAATTTAGTATAATAAAAATCACAATCTTTAATCATAAGATTTGTCTGATTGTTTTGATTTTTGTCACAGTTTAATATTGTGAAATAACTTACTTGTAAAAATACAGATATTTTCTATAAAAAGTTTTGCACAGTTGCAGCTTTAATTTTACATAAAATCTTTTTTGTCTTTAATGTTTAATTAAAAATATTTCCACTTTAAAAACAATGCAATGATCTATAAATCCAGGTGAACTCTGCTATAATGAAAACAATCAGACTTACATTTCCAGCAGAGTGCTGTTATTATTGGATTGTTATTATTTTAATGTGAATGTTAAAAGTTATAGAAGTGTAATAAAAGTCATTATCTGTGAGATTACAGTAATTATTGCTGTTTACACTGATAACAACTGTATTTGGACAGTTTACCAATGCTTATACACTGATAAACAACATTTATTCAACTTCCATCATTATACAACATATCTGTCAGTTAACTAACTAATACATTAAAATTACACAACTAATACTGTTTTTGTGCTGTTAATTGTCACTTATTTGACATAATTTTATAAAATGTATTAACAGTATTAAACTTGAATTTAACCGTTTATTAAATAAACAGTAAATATCTGTGAAAACATTATAGATTTGCAATATTTATCTTAATCTCTTTTATGTGAAAAAAAAGAACATTTTCCTTAAATAAGTAGTAATTTTATGATTATTTACAGTAAGTTTTCACAGTATTTTACATTAGAAATTTAAATTCACCTGATATTTTGTCATTTTATCAACATTTCCTTATATTTAAAAAAAAATACAGATAAAAAATCTGATTTTGAAAACATTTCTTTTTATCCCTGTTAAAAATAAAAATAAAAAGTCGGAATATTTTTGTTATTACTTTTAAGTAAATATATATATGTGTGTGGTTTATGAGCACTATAGAGATTATTTATATTTAATATTTAATATTTATATTTATATTTATATTTATATTTATATTTAATATTTATATTTATATTTATATTTATATTTATATTTAATATTTATATTTAATATTTATATTTATATTTATATTTTATATTTAATATTTATATTTAATATATTTATTTTATATTTATATTTAATATTTATATTTAATATTTATATTTAATATTTATATTTAATATTTCAGTGTTTGTCAGTCAAACTTTTATTATCGACGTCACAGATTCGACCAATCAGACGGCCCGGTTGTCTGTGATTGATTCGCTCTCAGCCAATCAGAGGCTTTGTTTTGGCTAACCGCTATCTGCAGGCTAGGCGGCTGAAACTCCAAACTTCCACCAACATTAAGCTAGCTGAAACAAAGGTGAGCGGCTCCTTACACCGGAGAGCATCGAACCGAACCGCTGTGTCGTGTTTCAGACCTCAGGTGTAGCCGGCTAACTAACGCTCAAACTCAACGGCTCGTATTTTAGCCCCGTGTGGCTAAAACTAGCTTGTTTAACAGGCGGTGTTGTGTCGCCCTCAGCGGGATTACTGAAAGCTAATATACGGCTCACCCGGCCGGTGCTGCGGTTAAATGAACCGATTCTCCATCCGATTAAACGGCCAAACTCTCGGTAACTGTTCCGACGTTATTTCTGTCAATACTTTAATTTAGCTCCAGCAGTTAGCCTGCTAGCTTCCTTCCGCTTTCCGTTGCCGTTAAATTGACAGAATCTTAACGGCAGTTTCGGCTCGCTCATTATCCCGCTTAACGTTCCATTCACTTCTCTCGCGCGACGAGACGGTGCCGCCAGACTGCATCAATAAACTCACATAGTTTCACCTTTTCTTCTCGTATCGGCGAAATCATACGTGATGAAATTTATCTCGAGGTAGTTTCTGGCACAGGAGGTGATGTTCTTTCATTCGGCGGAGATTTAATCCAGCAGAATATCAGTGTACCGTGTAATAACAGCGGTCTCTCCCTGTCAGTATGCAGTAATAGGTGTTCGTGGTCTTAAGTATGTGGACACCTGACAGTGTCAACCATATGGGACATACTGAAACTGGCTGCTTCCTCTTTTGTGAACACTTTGCAGTATTTGATCCTGGCTGCAAGCTTTAAGGTTCCCAGCTGCTGATTATTACTGATTAATAGTCTGGAGTACACAGCTTATACAAACATCCTAATGTCAGCATGTACTGTACATAAAGCTGCACAATTAATCAAAATATTATCAATATTGCAACATGGTCACGTGCAATGTTCAAAATGCAGAAGCTGCAGTTTTTTGATGAAGGTAAAATGTGACAAACAGTTTAATAATGCAGTATTATAGCTTTAAAGATATTTTATATGTTCTGGGGAAGGTCAGATAGACACAGTTTGCTAAATAAAGTGATTATTATTTATATTTATAATTATATTGGATGGATCGAAGTGTGTGGAAATTGAATATGTGATGATAAATGAATGATTTCCACACTAATCAATAAAATATGTTTTTACTGTATAACGCAGCTCTTTACTGAATATCACGAATATCACTCTACACCAGACTCCATAGATAAAAACACTCATTTTACCTCCGAGAGCACAGGAGCCTTTTATTGATTAACGTGTTTTATGTTGTTATAAATAAGTTAAAACACCAAAGTCACACAATAGTAGTAGTGTTTTTGTCTCTGGAGTCTGGTGGAGAGTCAATCAAATCAATTATAAAATATATAGTAATAGTCTACCATTATTTATTTTTGTGTGTTGTTGCTTTTGGCCTCATAGTGTGTGTAACTACATCAACTCCTCCGTCTCTAGCCCTGTCCCCTCCAGACGACTCTGTTAAAATGCCTCAGACCAACAAATCGGCGAGTGGCAGCAGCGTGCCGGGACAGGTTTCCGCCCCGGACCAGGGTGAGCCGCCGCCACCGCCGCCACAGGACGTCAGGCCCCAGGTGGCTGCCGGAGACGGAGACGGAGGAATCGCTGCAGAAGACCAGGGCGACCCGGAGATCATCAAATCACCCAGTGACCCGAAGAAATACAGGTTGGGTGGGGGGAGAACAGCGTTTGGTCTCAGAGGAAGTCTTTTAAAATGTGGTTGTCTTTTCAACACAGATTAGCATATCTAAGAGCAGGAAAGGAGGAAGTAGAATTTATTGTAATGTTATGTAACAGAGTCTCCACAGCTGTAAAGTTAAGAGATCTCTCTGTCTGTCTCTCTCTCTGTCTGTCTCTCTCTGTCTCTGTCTCTCTCTCTCTCTCTGTGTCTCTCTCTCTCTCTCTGCAGATACATCGAGCTGAGTAACGGCCTGCGAGCGCTCCTCATCTCCGACTTCAGCGGGGCGGACGGGAAGGCGGAGGGCGAAGACGGAGAGGACAAGGGAGCGTCGGAGGAGCGGGAGGAAGAGCAGCAAGGCGAGGAAGAAGGTGACTCTGGTGAGGGGTCGGAGGAGGACGAGGAGGAAGACGAAGAGGAAGAGCAGGACAGCGACTTCGATGAGCTGGACGAGGATAACGCTGGGAAGAAGAAGAGAGGGAGCTCAGAGAAGCAGGTCAGTGTTTCTGTCCTCAAACTAACAACTTTAGTCTAAAGTGTTCAGAGTGGCATAAATTAGCATTAATAATCATTCTGTACACAACACAACAACACAACAACAGTCTAAGATGCTGCAGTACATGTGCAGGTTAGTGTTTACTCTCTGAATTCTCCAAATGAAGAGATTCATAAAATAATAATAATTGTAACAGAAGAATGAGAAATATCAGACTTTGAATACAAACAATACTTCTTCTTCTTCGAGTGTCACTGAGCAGCATCAGACAGCTGAGTGTCGGGTTGTCGTCACCGTTAACCGCCACCATCAGTCAAAGCTGACCAGTCGCACTTCCTGTCGTCTCTCTTCGTGCCGCCGGAGCCCCACGGTGACCACAACCCTGTCACACACCGGTCAGGTCTCACGAGTGGATTCGAGTGCACATCTCTAAAGTGTGTGTTTGTTTGTTTGTGTGTTTGTTTGTTTGTGTGTTTGTTTGTTTCCAGGCAGCAGCTGCTCTGTGCATCAGTGTCGGGAGCTTCAGCGATCCAGACGACCTGCCCGGCCTCGCCCACTTCCTGGAGCACAGTGAGTCCGACAGGAGAGAGCCGGTTCTACCTTCATCATACACTCATCACTTTACATCCTTATAACAATACAGAGTCTATAAGCAGCAAGACAAAAGCTACATTCAAAACCAGAGTCATAGTAATAAACTGCAGGAGTGAAAAATATCTTGTTCAAATGAACCTAATCGGCATTTAGTTTGTTCCACAGTCTCACCAAAAGAGAGACATAACTGTAAACGTCCAGAGAGGGAAAGGTAAACAAATAAATAAAGCAGGTTGTGTACATGCTGCAGTGACACATTGGGATATTCAAGAGAAGCAAATTAAAATAATAGATTGAGTTCAATATATCAACCAAGCCTTAGTCTCTTCTCCTGATGTCTTTTTCCTTCTCTCTGATGTTCAGTGGTGTTCATGGGCAGTGAGAAATACCCGGCGGAGAACGGCTTCGACGCCTTCCTGAAGAAACACGGCGGAAGCGACAACGCCTCCACCGACTGCGAGAGGACCATCTTCCAGTTCGACGTTCAGAGGAAATATTTCAGAGAGGCACTCGACAGGTGAGGCTGGCTTCAAAACCCGCCCTGTTCCCTTCAGCAGGGAGACGCCCAACCATGATTCCTTGTTTTCTTGTCCTGAGACTGTGGCTGCGTGAACCACAGGTCAGTACGCAGGGGTTTCCTGTCAGAACATGAGGTTTTCGGGCGTCCCCCCTGTCATGAAGGCCAGTATCCTGTGTGTGTTGATGGCAGCTCTTTGAGGGCCATCTGGCTCTCTGATGGGAGGTCAACCGGTTCATTAAAGATCACCGCGAGCACTCAACAGGCCGACTGACGTAGCGGCAGTCAGAGGACTGGAAACGAGGAGACGCCTGCAGTTTGTTCTGCAGTGACATCTGCCAAAAGGTTCCCTCTGCGGGAGGAAACGTGAAGCTAACGAGGTCGTTCCTTTACAGCAGGACTGCGACTAATGAATGTTTTACTCATCTTTTAAACAATTCACCACGTATCTTTTGTAAACGCTAACACGTCCTCGTCCACAATGACGGAGCGCCAGCATAACTGACATCTTGTACACAGAAATTTATATAATTGAATTAAATGTTTGTGCATTCGTACCTGTAAAGATAAGCAGCAAATGTTTGTGGACACATTGTTTCTACCACAAAATCACCAGACTCCCTCAAAGAATCTCAACATTTTGGGAATTATTGAGTGAAGAGAAACTTTTTTTAACGTTGTGAATCTACGACAAATTCTTTACTTTTTTGGACCTTCTTGTAAATTTGGCAAACATTATACATTATTTCATTTATTCCTTTGTGTGAAAAACATGTTTGTCCCAGCGTGTTGGCTGGAGCCGGGCAGCTGAGACACTCTACTACACTTTTACTTTCTCTGGCATTAACGCTGTGAACACAGTCGAGACAATAGAAGAGTGTGTCCTGCTCTTAAAATCCCACAATGCACCACAGAGCGTCTCTCCTGCAGGGCTGCTGACAGTAATAATGGACAGTGAGATCCGGGTGGTCACTGGAGACACATTCTGTAACAATCAGATAAAAGCAGCAAAACTGGAACCAGGGAACGTTTCATTATAAATGTTCTACTGTACCCTCGTTGTGCTGTTTACAGTTTGTAACTGTGTGTTTGTGTTCCAGGTGGGCTCAGTTCTTCATCTGTCCGCTGATGATAGAGGACGCCATCGACAGGGAGGTGGAGGCTGTGGACAGCGGTGAGTTCGATACCTCTGTGTATCGCTGTTTCTCGGCAGCCACCAGACTCCTTTCACTAAAACAGTGATTTTATATCGTGATCTGAACTAACCAGCAGACTTTTAATAGTTGTTTCTCTCGTTTCCTGTACAGAGTACCAGTTAGCGAGGCCGTCTGACTCACACCGGAAGGAGATGCTGTTTGGGAGTCTGGCTAAACCAGGACACCCTATGGGCAAATTCTGCTGGGGTACGAACAACACACACACACACACACACACACACACACACACACACACACACACACACACACACACACACACAGGCTAGAGGTTGGTTGTGGTGTCTAACTTTGGACTTCTGAGGTAAACAACATTTACAGGCCACAAAAAAAGAAGAACACAAGGTTTTTCCAGTGACGTAATCTGTGATACATGTTTCATTGTAAATGTTTTTGATGGACCTGGAAAGGGACGATGTCTTCATGGTGTCACTGTGCTCCCGTCAGGTAACGCTCAGACATTAAAGCACGAGCCCAGAGAGAAACAGATCAACACCTACCAGCGGCTCAGACACTTCTGGAGGAGATATTACTCCGCTCATTACATGACGCTCGCCGTTCAGTCCAAAGGTACTCGCACGGAGACAATCGCAACACGGCCGCCTTCTCTTTACAAAGCAGCTTCACAGCTACCGTTAGCATGCTAGGCTAACCTATGTGTCTTTGTTGTTGTTTAGAGACTCTGGACACTCTGGAGCAGTGGGTGAGAGAGATCTTCATCAAAGTCCCCAACAAGTAAGTCACACAAACATAACAAGAAACTGCAGTTCAGAACATCGTTCAGTCACTGTTCCATAGTTAGACTGTAAAATGTCCCACTCAGTATCAACCTTAATAATAATATATAATAAATAATAATTACACTATCAGATCGGTCGCTCCTCTCTGGCTCGTCCCTGCTACAATTAATAAAGGAATAGATCAATAATGATAATCGCACAAAGGCTGATCAGGTGAACTAATGATTAATGTTTTGTGTGCAGCGGTGAACCTCGAGTCGACTTCTCCGACCTCCAGCAGCCGTTTGACACACCGGCCTTCAACAAACTCTACAGAGGTCAGATGCTGTCTGTACTGTACTCATATAACAATATATTTTAATATGAAATGTGTATTTAAATGTACATTTCTTATATTATTTACTTTCTGTGTTATTATCTGTTGCTCGTGTCGCTTTAACACCTCAACTGAACATTTCTGTTTTGCACGAATAAGGTTTAAATTATTATTATTATTATTATTATAATATTTTAAATTATTATTTTAACACTGATACATGAATATGTCTTTCAGTGGTTCCTGTGAGGAAGGTTCACGCTCTGACCATCAGCTGGGCCGTACCACCGCAGGGGAAACACTACAGGTGAGTCCGAAACAACTTTAAAACCCTCAAACAATCAAAGTGTTTACGGGTGCGCTCTCCCGCGCTGTCTCTAAATCCTGAATTCTGGACAATTTCAGGACAAAGTAGGAATTAAAACAAAGGGTGTGTGTGTGTGTGTGTGTGTGTGTGTGTGTGTTTATTTTATTAGAGTGAAGCCTCTTCATTACATCTCCTGGCTGATTGGACACGAAGGAACCGGCAGCATCCTGTCTCTGCTCAGGAAGAAGTGAGTTTATAGAGAGAAAGTTATAAACTGACAGTAAATACTGAATAATACTGAATAGTGTGTGTGTGTGTGTGTGTGTGTGTGGTGTGTGTGTGTGTGTGTGTGTGTGTGTGTGTGTTCAGGTGCTGGGCTCTGGCTCTGTTCGGAGGAAACAGTGAGACGGGTTTTGACCAGAACACCACCTACTCCATCTTCTCCATCTCCATCACCCTCACTGACCAGGGCTACCAGAACTTCTACGAGGTCCACACACACACACACACACACACACACACACACACACACACACACACACTCTGTAGCTTCACTCAGCTGTTTAAATAATAATAACTTCAGTGTCTGATAACTCACTCTGAGCATTATTCTCTGTGCAGGTCGTCCATTTTGTGTTCCAGTACCTGAAGATGCTCCAGACTCTGGGTCCCCAGCAGAGGTCAGACTTATATACATACATACATATATATATATATATATATGTATATGTATATGTATAGTCAGTTTGTTTTTGTTCATTTTACTTCATTTTAATTCATTATTGTTTCTGCTGGATGCACTAATTCCAGCCAGTCATCATGTTCCAGTTTTCACTAACTAAGTCTACCTGCTATATGAATATGTATTTTATGTATTTCCCGTCACTATTGTTAAGGCTAACTGCTCAGTCTGTGCTGGTGCACATTTACAACAGCAGGTGGCAGTGTTGTCCCATTTCACTGGATGTAACTTGAACTTTTAAACTGTTTTCATTTATTAATTCTATGAATAAAACGTCTACCATAAGACATTAGCTTAACATGTGTGTTTAAACTCCCCTGAAGGTCCAGTCTCTAGAGATATGGCTCAACGCTGGAAATAGAACCGTGGTTTCTCAATTTTCTGGTGGACCTGAAGTTACTTTAAAAATACAGTTTTTGATTATTTTTCCCCATATCGACTCTCTGGGAACATAACATTTTCTCCTTTAAGCAGTCAAATAACTCAGAAATCCAGTCACAACAGCCACATAGTACAGATATTCCTCCCTGTTTGAATCTGTTCTTCAGGGTCTCCGTTCCTTTATAAAGTTTTAAATGTAAAACTTCATTTTTTTCAGGATCTACGAAGAAATTCAGAAGATAGAAGCCAACGAGTTCCACTATCAGGAGCAGGTAGAGCACCGCCGACACCGAACACACCTTTAAATGAATGTGTTTACTCACTCGGCTCCGTCAGCAGGCGATTAACAATCAGGTGTTAATTAATCGGCTTCGTCTCTGCGACGATGCGACAGACAATTCATCAGCTGCGATCGTTAAAGCGGCAATAATTACGATGAGATGGATAAAATAATAGAGTTTGAATTAGATGAGACGAGCCCTCCGGATACAAACACACAACATGGGTTCTTTCCTGTCAATCAATAATAATGAACTGTGTCTCTGTTGTTTATTTTTATGAATTACTGAAGGTTATTGATAATTCTAATGTGTGTTTTAATGAAATATATGTGATTGATTAAAC
Organism: Dicentrarchus labrax; assembly: GCF_905237075.1. NCBI lineage: Eukaryota > Metazoa > Chordata > Actinopteri > Moronidae > Dicentrarchus > Dicentrarchus labrax. The sequence continues at coordinate 1,263,711 of NW_026136718.1, read as the reverse complement.
ACGCCGTCTCTGGACTGACAGACGGATCCCATCGAGTTTGTGGAGAACATCTGTGAGAACATGCAGCTGTTTCCCAAAGACGACTTCCTGACCGGAGACCAGCTCATGTTTGAGTACGACCCGCAGGTAACCAGGACCACGAGACCCAGATCTGATCCAGAATCAGTCTGAGACCACAAGATCTCATTATATAGAGAATATAAATGTATTAGATATTGATAACAGGACTCACTGCTGGACTGTGACCTCCTGAGTCCACGAGATGTCATCAGTCTGTATGTCTGTCTGTCTGTCTGTCTGTCTGTCTGTCTCCAGGTGATCAGTGCTGCTCTGTCCCTGCTGACTCCCGACAGAGCGAACCTGTTGCTGCTGTCACCGGAGAACGAAGGTCACTGTCCCCTCAGAGAAAAATGGTTCGGTACCTGCTACAGCATGGAGGGTACGACACACACACACACACACACACACACACACACACACACACTGTGAGGTCTGACAGGCACGAGCCCCAAAAGGCCTCTAGGTGGCGTTGTGTTTAGTAAGTTCCTCTGTTTTTTTTTATAGTTCTGTTAATAGCCCATTTATCTTTTAGCAGCTTCGTGAAGATCCCCCCCCCCCAATATTTAATGTGTGTGATATACAGAGATGCTGTTCATGGACGAGGTCATTTATTTAAATTACCTTTAGTCACTTTGATGTTTCTGCTGGAAGTTACAGCAACTAGAGGCCAATAGGAAACGCAGCGTTACCTGAATAAAATGACAGATTTCTCTGAGTTTGAACATTGTTGGAAACATTTGGGATAATGTAAGAAGTCAACTACATATAGAACATAGAGCTAGAGTTCATACACTGTTTAATGATTATACATTATTGATTTAATTAACCACATATACAACATTGAGCCAGAGTTTAGTCATTTTAAAGAGGAAATGTTACAGGTTATAGCTTTAAGCTAATTTCCTGTGGGATACTTAGAATAATCATCACACATCTGCGTCATGTCATGTTAGTGGATGAAAGGAGGACGGTAAAACAGAATACCACCAACGGTAGACGCCACTGCCGACTACCTTTTTGCATTTCTCCGCGACAGTATTTAATATCAGATGTTACATAATGCTCTCACTAAGAGATTTTGTGTCATCAGACATCTCAGACGAGTGGGCTCAGCGCTGGACCGGAGACTTCGAACTCAACCCCGAACTCCACCTTCCTGCTGAGAACAAGTTCATCGGTCAGTACGAACACTGATGTTTTATCAGAAAGTAATAACCAGCAGCTGAAAACATGAATCAACACGGTCAGCTGTTTCATGATTGTTGTTTTTCTCCTTTCGTGATGCAGCGACGGACTTCGCCCTGAAAACAGCCGACTGTCCGGACTCAGAGTTTCCTGTCAGGGTCGTCAACACGGACCGAGGCTGTCTGTGGTACAAGAAGGACAACAAGTTCAAGATCCCCAAAGGTGAGTCCGCGGATCAGTTTTTAAATCTGCAACTAACAAACATGAATTATTCTCTCCGTTGTCTGTACAAACCTTTATTTACACAACATATATTCAAGTGATTCATGCTTTTATTTCATCCTGACTAGACTATCACAGCTATTACATCTGCATTGGCTACCAGTAACATTCAGAATAGATTTTTAGAGCACGAAAAGCACCCAGTTATGGTCCTGACCTTTAAACTCAGGAATGGATACTGCCACACCCCCTTTCTCTATATAAGGATATATGTTTCGATCAACCTTTATTTACATCGCACCTTTCAAACAAATCAAATGCAATGCAAAGTGCTTTACCAGCGAGACACAGATTGTCTAACAGAAGGATTTAGAGTCAAAACAACCAGAAAAACAGTTTATTAAACTATTAAAAGACAGCAATGAAAATAAAATGATGAAATACTACACAGTAAAGCTGAGCCTCATTAAACGGCTCTGTCTGGTGGGCAGTTTAAGTCATTGCTGTTCCTTAAGCTGTGTGTATGTGTGTGTGTGTGTCCTGAGTTGTGGTTTGAATGTTTAACTTGCTGTGAATTAGGATTCCTTCAGTGTTCATGGTTCAGGAGGTTTCTACCGGGAGCCCAATGATCCACAGAGGTCTCCTCCTCTCCAACACAAACAGACCCGCTGATTAAAACCACTAAACACACTGAATAAAGCAGTTCCACCTTAACAATCACTGCTTCTCCCACGCTGTTGGACAGACAAAGGACGTCCCGGAGGGGCTGCGAGCCGAGCTGCTGCTAACGTTAGCTCAGCTTGTTTCTCTGATAACTTAAGATCCAGACGTCTGATGACTAAAATCCTTCATCCGGTTCAAATCTAGAGTTAAAAAGCACCAAGATCAAAACAGTGGATGGTAACAATGTGGCTTCACACTGGATCAACAGTCAATGTATGACTTATTCAGTAACATGATAATTTTCTGTCTTTCAGCCTATATTCGTTTCAACCTGATCTCTCCAATGATTCAGAAGAGTCCTGAGAAGTAAGAAACCACTGACAGACTGTAAAACTCAATCAGCACTGATGAATTTATCTCCTCTCGTTGGGGTTTAACCGCCGTTCTTCCTCTTTCAGTCTGGTGCTGTTCGACATCTTCGTGAACATCTTGGCTCACAACCTGGCAGAGCCGGCCTACGAGGCCGACGTGGCTCAGCTGGAGTACAAGCTGGTTGCCGGAGAACACGGTCTGGTGATCCGACTCAAAGGCTTCAACCACAAACTGCCGGTGAGTCTGTGTTGAAACCATTGTTCTATAGGCTCTCTCTGAGTATAGTGTATATGTGTTGAGTCTTTAAAGTTTGATTCTAGACTTTGAAAGTAACAATTTCATTTAGTTTTCTTTGCAGAAATGAAGGAAATGTTGAGATAAAGGTCTCCTCCTTTGTATTTTCCAGCTGCTGTTGAAGCTGATCGTGGATCATCTGGCAGAGTTCAGCGCCGACCCGGGGGTTTTCACCATGTTCTCCGAGCAGCTGAAGAAGACCTACTTCAACATCCTCATCAAACCGGAGAGGCTCGGCAAGTACGTCTGACACACGCCGCAAACACGCTCATCACAATTTCCAATCAGAAATACCCCCAGAGAGGGTTGGCATCTGCCCAGTATTCAGATCCTTTAAGATAAGATAGATTTTATTGATCCCACACGGGGAAATAATAGATAAGAAAATACATTAAATCACTGGTTCACACCCTCTTCTATACGATTCTGTCAGTATTTACCCATTTTTTAAATAACAATTATATATCTAAGCAATCTATTTAATTTAGTTTCCTTCTTAAGTTTTCTTACACCCCTTAAAATGAAGAAGGCCTCACCACAGCCCATGAAGCTTTGGTGACTCTTAGTGGGGTCCTGACCCCAGGTTGGGAACCACTGCCTTAGATCACCAACGCTGTGGTGAAGGGACAACTACAAACATTTGGACTGTATTAAATTGGCTCACCTCTACATCATCTTTTTGAGTTGATTTTCGGCCCGTTTTCTGTCTGCTCCTCTCTGTGTAGGGACGTTCGTCTGTTGATCCTGGAGCACTGTCGCTGGTCGGTCATTCAGAAGTATCAGGCCGTCATGAAGGGTCTGACAGTCGACGACCTCCTGACCTTCGTCAGCGGGCTGAAGGCGGAGCTGTACACTGAGGGGCTGGTGCAGGGAAACTTCACCAGCACGGTGAGACTGTGTGATGTAGGAAACAGACCTAAAGATCAGAATCAGCTGTTTCCCCAAAAGACATAAAACATCTCCTCTCTAGATTTAGTTTAGTGTCTGAGGTTTAGTTTGTGCTGCTCACAGCTTTGAATGATGACACCTATTGGTTAGTTCGAACACAGTGACGTCTGAGGTTCATCCAGACTCAATGGGACCCTGTTCTTTTCAAAGTTGCTTTGCTGGTTAATTTTAAAATAAAAAGTACTTTGTTTCCTCCAACAGGAGTCCAAGGAGTTTCTGCAGTACTTCATTGAGTGAGTTTCCTGCTTCATTTCTTTATTTATAACCCTCTCATGTTTATGAAAGTTTATTTGGAAAGAAATTGATTGAAGGCTTGAAGTTAAACTGAATGACAATGCTTTTTAAAGAAGGTATTTTAACTGTTGACACCTTTTTTAACTGATTTTGCAAAAAGGAATGTTTCTGAAATGTGTTGCATTGATGTGAGATAGACTGGGTGGTAATATTTCAAATCTCAATCCATCTATTCATTTTAAGTTAGCTGAACGTTCGACAGAGGAATCATTCAGTCCTCCAGCAGCCAGATCCAGTTCAGACTGGTCTGTAAATGTGACCTTAATGGTGGCGTCTGTGTCCCTGCAGTAAGCTGCAGTTCCAGCCTCTGTCAGCAGAGGTCCCTGTGTTGTTCCGGGTGGTGGAGCTGCCTCAGAAACAACATCTCTGTAAAGTCAAATCTCTCAACAAAGGGGATGCCAACTCTGAAGTCACTGTCTACTACCAGGTAGGAAAACCATCAAATATATATATATATATATAAAACACAAGTACAATGAAGTACATTTTCCTCATTACACTTACATACCTTTACTTTCAATGCCGAACTTCTACTGAAGTAAATTATCTAAACTACTTCTTTCTTTTTATTCTTGTGTTTAAATCTGGGTTCTGTGTGTTGCAGTCGGGGCTGAAGAACCTCAGAGAACACGCTCTGATGGAGCTGATGGTGGTGAGTGTTGACATTTGAACATAAAGCAACAGTAGTCATGTTTCCATTAACACATTTTGAAGTATAGCGTTGGAAAACATTGCAAAATCTGAAAAAACTTGGGGGATCATTTGTATTTACTATGCGAGCCCAAAACAAACAGCTGGGATTTAATGTAAATAAACGGATACTGAAATAACTACATCATCATCATCACTTTGTTCCGTCTTTTTCTCCTGGTTTTCCGACTGGAGAATTGGCGCCACCTAGTGCTTATCTCAATGAACCAACTCCTTATAACCACGTAAAAGCAGTGGATGGAAACGAGCATTCAGTCACATTGTTTCTGTCAATTTACTCAAGATTTTTAACACATTTGGATGGAAAGACGTCTCCTGTAGTGGATGAGTCCTGCGTGTGATGATTTGTTAATTTGACGTCTGTTTGCGTCCACAGATGCACATGGAGGAGCCCTGCTTTGACTTCCTCAGGACGAAGGAGACACTGGGGTTAGTGTCAGTCATTACTCTGAGTGTACAGATGAGTTTAAAGCAGGTGGAAGGTATATAAACTGTCCATACATCGTCTCATTTAATCCAGGTACCAGGTGTACCCGACCTGCAGGAACACCTCAGGGGTGCTGGGATTCTCCGTCACTGTGGAAACACAGGCCACCAAGTTCAGGTGAGCTGACCTCTCTGCATTAGTTTCTGTGGAGCTCCAGATTTCTTCTCCTTTTTTTAACGGTCCTCGTCCCGTTCGTCCTCGCAGCACGGAGTTTGTTGAGGCGAAGATCGAGGAGTTCCTGGTCAGCTTCGGTGAGCGTTTGTCGAGTCTGAGCGAAGAGTCCTTTAGAACACAGGTGACGGCGCTCATCAAGCTGAAGGAGTGTGAGGACGCCCACCTGGGAGAGGAAGTGGACCGCAACTGGTTTGAGGTCGTCACACAGCAGTACGTCTTCAAGAGGCTCAACAAGGAGGTATTTACAGCACTGGTTCCCAGTTGTGTGCCATGATAACGAGACCTAGAGGATGTGGCTCTAACCTGTTGTGGTCTCTGCTGCAGATCGAGGCCCTGAAGCTCTTCACTCAGGAGGAGCTGGTCTCCTGGTTCCTGGAGCACAGAAACAACAGCAGGAAGCTCAGTGTACATGTGAGTGTGTTTGTGTTCACAGACCTCTTTCAAACTGTAGACACCTGAAATACTTCTGTTGCAGTCAGAAGTTTCTGTGTGCTTCATTATTATTCAATCAGTACAGAAACATGGTGACACAGCTTGAAGCAATGCAGTAGTTTTAACATCAAAAGCAGATTTTGCACATTTTCTAGCCTTTCAAGTTTTACTTCAATAGATGGGGCAGCAACAAACCATATTTTAGAACTTGAGTTGCTGATCTACTGCTTAAGTTCTGTTCTGTGAGGTGAAATTACTCTTTTTGTCAAAGGAGGAGAGAAGATAATAAACTTCATTTATACAGAACTTTTCAAAATAAAGTTACAAAGTGCAACTAAGGTCAAAAACACGATGAGGCAAAATAAAATCAAAATCAAGAAAATGATTTAGATCCAAGGAAGGAAATATTTGCCAACATAAGAAAAGCTGTAAAAGTCTTTAACATGTTTGTTTTCTGGGTCAGGTGGTCGGTTACGGTGTGGAGGAGAACGACCCCACGGAGCAGAGCGCCGCGTGCAGCACGGACAGCCCCGACAACCCTCCCTCCTCGGCCTACGGCGAAGTGAGCGAGCTAACCTTCCTGCCGATTTCCTCGCCGTTGCTCCAGGATGTCAAACTCATCTCCGACATCAGAGCATTCACCTCCTCCCTGCCCCTCCACCCCTACCACAAAATCCTCAGCTAGGTCACTGCGAACCCACGGAGACGCGCCCCCCCGCTGTCTATCTCTCTAATAAAGTAACCATGGCAACAGCTAGCATTGATGTTTGATCGAAGAGGACACTGTTAGGACGGACAGAAACTGAGGAACATTTCGTGTTTTAGTTATTTCGTTTTATGTGTGGTTGTAATAATGCTGCATTCACACCCTGTGGGACAAAAGTGTAACTCTGGGCCTGTATTTATAAAGCATCCCATAATCCCTCCTAGAAACCAGAAGAGAGTGCTGCAGGAATGAGTCCTAAAACCCAGAACTGAGTTAGCATTTCAGCTAACGAGGTCAATGGGGTTTTAGTTGGATGCCTGAAATAAGGTCTGTGGTTAACTCAAGCTTGAGAGTTTTAAAGTTTTGTTCTATGACATAAAATTCGCCAGTAAATACCTCATTTATTCATTTTGGAGCATTGATGTCTAAATGAGACTACGGAGGTTGTCGGGAGATTTATCTACTCTAGTCCACCTTTACCGCCTCGTTGTGTTTAGACTCGCGCTTAATTAAAACTACAAGCAGCAATGAACTTGATAAACGGTAAAAACAAAGCAGATACGTAACATATCATCATGACCATCTTAAGAGTCTTCTGACCACATTTCAGCTGGATCTGGTCAACCTACTCGTAGTAATGCATGAAAGAATGAAACCTTACATTTCCTGTTGCCTGCAGATATTCGTCGTAGTGATAGCGTCCCCCTCACATCACTACGACGAATATTTTGCAGGTAGATGTGCTCGAGGCTGTTTCTTGGCAAAAGATTGAATCTGCATTTTTTTTTAAAATGGTCAACTTCCTGTTTGGTTTGGGGAATGAGTCTTTGAGGCTTTTCTGCTGCTCTGGACATGATCTACGTAACGTACGGATTTTCATACATATCTGTTAAATGTGGCGCTGTTGAACCATTTTACCGCGCCCGTGCGAGGCCCATTTCACATTTGCCGCGAATTCAGCGTCATGTTTCATTTGAGTCATGTTTTGGAGCATGTTGTGACCAAAACCAAAAACATTGCTGCAAGTCTGCATCGTGTCGTAGTTCTTCAGGTTTATGTGGGCAATCTGAGTGAGGGGCTAAAATACAATAAAACATTTCAAGGATCATAGAGATCTTAATTCATTCCCAGGTCGTTTTTTGACTGGAAACTAGTCTCTACAGTCCGATACACCCGATCGTGGTTTAGTTAGTTTATAGCCGTTAACGTTAGCTTTTTACTTAAAAAAAAAAATCATAAGTGTTGTTAATATGTGGAGATTATCTTACTGAATAAAATGTGTAAGTATCATAAACCTTTGTTTATCACAGAGATTATTTTCTGCAATAATCCAAAATCCAATGGAACAATCCCATTGGTTGATGCTAACTTCAGGGTTGGACTACAAAAATACATCATACCTGCAGCTCTCTATGGGAAAGTGAATGTTTTAATGCAGATAATAGCTTCACACTAACCCTTTCTTATGTAGCGCAAATGTGTAGCTTACAGAATATATGCAAAAATATGAGGCCAGCATCGACCCGTGCTCAGACCTTATGACTGTTACCAAGAGAGAAGTTTGCAGTCGGCACCAAGTTTCCCGGCTTAGACAAGAAAAGAGCAATTTAAACGCAGGCGATATGGCTTTAAAATCATTTTAATCAAAAAGTAATCCAAGTTAATCTAAATCTAAGATTTAATCTTACTAAAACTTCTCATATGGGATATTATAATTATACATGTTCTGTGTAGATAAGTGGTTTGGGGTTTCTTTTACAGTTAGTATATTCCTCCATTATAACATCCTCTGTTTTAATTGCAATTTTATACAACACACAATTACTGTAGTTACACACATAAAACGGAAGAAAATAAACCTCCTGCACAAGCTGTAAGAGCAAGTTAAGAATTAATCGGGGCCCAGGCCCGAAGGCAAAAGAATATGTCAACACATTCAATCAATCAAGTCAATTTGTACAGATTTCTCTCTCACGTAGGATTTCTCAGCATTTACTCATTAGCTATAAGACGTTTACTCGAAAGGAACCTAAATATACAGGAATATTAAAATGTATACAGAAAAAACAAGTGGGCACCAAGAGTTACAATATTTTAGAGCTACCCCTAAATTTGTAAACCCCATAAACGCTCCATCTCCTGCTCCATTGAAGAGGAAGTATATTGACGCAGTTGGGACGGATCAGCTGCTCTAAGATGCTCGATAAATACGGGCCCTGACCACAAATAGCGTCTTTGATCTTCAGCTTAGAGTTTGCTGAGTATGAGGAATGTTTGTTGTTACTGTGAAAAAGCTGAAGCAACCAAAGTACAGAAAACTACAATCATGGCATCTTGACGGATTGAATTAAGTCTGACTGTTTCCTTGTTGCTTTTAACTGTGAAATGATTTGATTGATTATTCCCGGGTGAAGTGAATGCAGCGCGATGACTCAGGGCTCTGGTTTAAAAATAAAGTCTGTTAGGAACGTCAACAGGAAGGGCAGAACTATCACTTCAATGTCACATCAGCCAGTATCACTGAAAAAAACCCACTGCTATGTTTTTATTTATCAGGTATGAGTTTACTTACTGAAATCATGGAGGATGTATATGAGGAAGTAACTGTATAGACTAACTGTATCCGATGGCCAGTGATACACAACTGTGACGTGTTTGAACTCAGAATGTACTGCAGTAGTTTGTGGAGGCTGGACAGTGCCACCAAATTATTTTAATCAATGCAATTTGCATTTCAGCAACAATTAAAAATACTTTAACTACTTCATTAAATGTTTCAGTTACATTTTGTTTGTTCTGTCTTTAAATAATAATAAATCTTAAAAAAAAAGTTGTAATGTGTATACAATTACTATTATTTATTACAGACAGCAGATGAAACCAAAGCTCTGAAGCTTGTTTTAGTTCATCAAGTCACTCTCTTTAGATTATAATAATAAGAGTAGTAGGTTGGATGCCAGTAACTTTTTTTTTAAACTTTCTTTTTGTATGACTTAATCCTGCAACAATGTGCATTGCAGTGCACATAAAAAGCAGGCCAAGCAAGCGACTGTATACTTGCATACACACCTATATATTATGTATATTCTATAGCCATTACACTGCAATCAACATTTACTTAATAAGTTAAAGCAAAAAAAGCGGTCTATTTCCACTTTATGTAATTAGACATTTATTGCATCAGGTTGACATATGCATGTGTCCAAGACAGAGAACAGTCTTAGCAGGTCACACAAGTATACTTTATACCCACAATCATGCCCACCCAATGGTTTCTTTTTATACTGTGTAATCTTATTATAATTAACATTTTATCATGTTCTCAGTTGAATTGTAATTAACTTTTGTTATACAGATGTCTGTTTAAAGTTTTGTATTCAATAATGGGAAAGAAGGAGGGTTCAGGCATGTTGGGTGTTGACTGTGCTGTAGTCACAGGAAATGATGCGGCAGGGATGGGCTTAAGCATCACAGATGGGTGAACACAGACGATACAGTTCATAGTGCATCATTAATCCCAGCGAAGCCTCTAGTAAATAGATGACTGAGTTAAATTTCTTTTCAGAATAACATCACATCTCTCATGTTCCAGGAGAGATGAACAGAAGGCGTACATGACTTGAAGGTGAGAAATTCAGTGGCTGGCTTCTCATGCTTTTAATGCTTTTAAGGCTTTTGTATTTAAAAACTGAACAATGACTCATTATTATTTCATTGACAAGATTGTACAGCAGGGAAATGGCACAGTGTATCAGTAGGTGAAGATTTAGTTGGATTTCATTAAGAAGATTTAAGACGTGAGTGTACAAAATCAGGAGGAGTGATCACTGACGGGAAAAAGGCCCCTCTCATTTCCAAATTTGTACATCCTGGCCTACTCATACTAGTCCCTCCCACCAGAAATGTGAGTGGAGGAAGGGAGAATAGACGCAGGAAAGAGGAGTTGAGGAAACAGGCATTTAACAAAATGAGATGTCAGCTGCTTCAGTTGACCGCGTCTGATGAGCATAACAGTGTTTCTAACAACTATTGTGTATTTTTTCAATTCAATTGACAACGTGTCATAATGTGACAGGAATGCATGGAGGTGATACATTTTATTTTAATCATGACCACTGAAGCAGTTCTTTCACTATAAAGTTCCGTTTATTGCACTATTGTATATAAAAATATTTGTTTTTCACTGTTCTCTGCGTCAGATGGTTCTGGCCTCCAGTCTTTTATTTTTAAGAAGAAAAAAGATTCAAAAGATAAATTGGGTGTGATTTTGTTTTTAGAACATATTTACTTGGCCCTACTAATAATATCTATCAGAATACAGCAACACAGTTAAAGCCCTTTGGTTAGGTTAAGGAAAAGATTGTAAGTTATGTTACGTACCTGATACACAAGGTTGTAGGGGTCACTTTAAAAATGAAAATAAAAATGTATTCTGTTTTACCTTTTTGTGCAGCACTTTGGAAACCTTGTGTTTGTTAAAATCGTGCTATATAAATAAAGTGGATTGGATTGGATAATCATCTATTTTGAATTCTTTGAAAACGATTGATAGCCTTTGTTATATGAACTTCTTTCAGAAACTTAGCAAAGTGGTTACTTTTTGTTGTAGCTGAAGTGGTGCCATTTATGAGTCATGACCACATCACTATTTTATGCTTACTCAGTTGACAGTAGAAACCAAAAAAATATATATATATAAGGAGAGCTAAGAAGCCCGGCTTTAACACACAGTCTAAGTGGTGCTGAACAGCAGGAGAAACAGAATGCAATGTAGGTTTAGTAAGTAACTAGGCCGTCCCACCACTGACCACATTTTCACTCTGACAAACAGTTTTCAAGTTACTCTTGAATTGAAAACTGAGTGTCAGTTAGTGTGTGGAATGGATGAAATTAGTCTTTCTTGACTGAACTAAGGAATAACTACAGCAACTAACAAACATTTGGGAAAAATGCTCATGATTTCCCAGAGCCAAATCTGATGTCTTAAAATTGCTGTTTTCTGCATGACTAACATCGAAAACCCAAAGATAAAGGCAGAAAATCCTCAAATTTAAGAAGCTGAAACAAGTCAACATTTGTGATTTTTCCTTAATAATGGACTTCGGTGATTAATCAATTATGGAAATTGTTGGGGATTCTATCTCTGTTGCCAACAAAAATTTGCCTAATGTCAACATGGCTACATTAATTAAGAGGGTTCGGGGTCTGGAGTCTGATTTTTTTACAACTTACAACAATTTACTAGTTTTTCCTAACTGTTCCTTAAATTATTTTAATCAATTACTCAACTGTTTCAATTTTAGCTGATCCAAAATGAAACGCTCAACAAATCCACCATCTCCAACTGAAACATGGACCAAGGAAGATGTCCACAGGTGGCTGATGACAGAGGTCAAAGTTCAGGAGACTTGTGCTAACAGATTCTCTGAAGAGGAAGTGTCAGGAGACTCTTTAGTTGACTTTGAAAAGACAGACATATTGGACTTGGGAATTAAACACGGCCCTGCTGTCAAAATCATATCATACTTAGAAAGTCTGAAAGAAGGATCACCACGTGAATCACAGTTCCCAGCATATGTAGAAAACTGGACCAAGGAGCAAGTGAGCCAGTGGTTACTGCAGCATGTGAACATATATAGCAAATATGCAGAAAGGCTTCAAGAGGAAGATGTGTCTGGAGATTGCCTTGTTTGCTTCAAGAAGCAGGATCTTCTGGATCTGGATGTAAAAAGTGGTCCTGCAGTAAAGATTCTGGCAGAACTTCGTAAGCTGAACAAGAAGCCAGAGCCAACACTGCAATCCATTGTTCACACCAACACGGACCAAAAAGAGGCTCCAAAAACCATTCAACCTGAGCAGAGTCTGGCTCAGGCCATAGCAACCATACAACCAGAATCAAACAACAAAACTGAATCAAAAACAGACAGATCAGTGGAAAATGAGGCTCAGCAGCCATTCAGGAAAGCTTCAGAGAAGCAGCCAAAGCCAGAGAATCTGGGGGCCAGAAGAAAAGAAACTAGTCTGGTAAGATTTGTTGTTTTATTAATCACAGTATAAAATAAATGATTGTATCCAGCCTGTTAATGGAGCCTTTTGATATAAAGCAAACTATTTTGTTAGTGCACTTTTAGAACACATAAAGCCATAACATTCAGGATGTTTAGAAACTATAGACAGTGAATAAAGTGTTAGGTTAACACTAAATATTTACTTCTGTTTGTTCCTGCAGACCACAGTCCTACCAGATACACCTAAGATCACTGTGGAGATCCAGGAAACCCTAGAAAACCTTTCAAAAGATGACCTAAAAAAGTTTCAATTTAATTTAAAAGAATATACAACATCCAAGTATAAACCTATTCCTCGGAGTAGAGTGGAGGGCAGGGACACTATGGACACTGCTCAGTTAATGACTGACCACTATGGAAGCAAGGACGCTCTGCAAGTCACAACAGACATTCTGATGGAAATACAGCAGAATGAGCTTGCTGGTCAACTGAAAAAGAACATGGGTAAGACAAACAATGACGTAAACATTTTTTTCCCCCAATAATCTGCATAATTTTCTAATGTTTTCTATCCTAGCTTGCTGACAAGTATTTGTGATTACTATATCCACAAATCACAAGTTGCACACACACAAAAATACAAGTTGTGCTGTCTGTATATCAATTCAATTTAAACAGTTTTATTTGTCACCATTCATAACAAAAGTTATCTCAGGACACTTTTCAAGTTTAGACCGTACTCCTTATAAAAGTATTTACAGAGACCCAACAGTTCCTTCTGTAATCAGACTGGACATAAATACCACAAATAAATTTGCAACAAGAGACAGTTCAGAAAGTTTACGTTGTGAGAAGCTTTGGTATAAAGTTAACAGGGGAATAGTTTTGTTACTTTAGTCAGTCACAAATTGTGTAGATAAGTTCAGGTTGCAGCATAACAGTTACTGTATGTTGTGTTTGCTGCCCCAGAAAAAAAAAGTTGCTGTTTATGTAACGTTACTTCCGCATCTTTGTGTACTCTGCACAATTAAAGCTTCAGTAGGCAACGTTAAAAAATATCAGTTATATTTGCTGAAACTTTCACTATATCCTGACAGTAGTACATGAGACTGATTATCTGTGGAAAAATCAGGTACGACTGGCTCCTCCTTGTGCTGCTAATGAAATTTGCAAGATTTTACTGGGTCTGAAGGAAAACAACCAATCAGAGCCAAGAAAAATAGTTGATTGTTGAGTTTCATTCCCAGGACATCATATACAGATGTTTTAGGACCTGTTAATGAGACTCAACAATCAACTATCTTCAAGCCAACAACCAAAAGCATCTTTACATCTTTAAAAAAAATTCTGGGGGGGTTTATTGCCTTTAATCGATAGTAACAGCTGAAGAAGAAGAGTGACAGTAAAGGGGGAGAGAGGGGGGATGACACGCAGCAAAGAAGCACAGGTCAGAGTCAAACCCATTGCCACTGCAGCAAGAACTCAGCCTTAGTACATTGGGTGTCAGCTCTACCAGGTGAGCCATGAGGGCGCCCCTTCACTCAATATTTTCATGTCAGGAATATTTATTTTATTATCATTTTAGATTAGTTTCCAGTGAAATTGAGATATTAGTTTTCATAGTGACTTTGCTGTTGTGTAAACATTACAGTTGCTGCTCTATAATCAACATCTAGTTTTATTCAAAAACTGTATAGCTAATATGCACTCTTCACTATTTGTTTATTCATCAAGAATCATACTGTCATCGCCATATTGAACATTGTTATTGCACATTGCAGATTTTGCTCATATCGTGCAGGCCTACCAGTGAGCCACACTGCTACACTGAGCGACATCTTCCTTCATTTCCATGTACACAGTTTGTTGAGTCAATCCCACATGTACCATCCTGCTGTCCGAAATACTCGCTAGAGCACCAAATGTGGATTCATCCATTGCTGAAAACAGTCCCCAACAAATGCTTTGTTTCCCGCTATTTGTTTGATAAAATAGCAAACAATGTGGCCAGCTGTTTTAGGAAATCACAAACTTAATTTTATTGTTCATACAGGTCAACAGGAGCAGGAGCAGCGGAGTCTTTCGAAAGGAGTTTTGAAGAAAGAAGCTAACCAGGGTGACAAACTAAAGAATTTGTTAACTTGTGGTGGGAATTCACTGGATAACTATGACCGTTTTGTTGTTGTTATGAACAAGAGCAGTCCAGAACAAGTGCAGTATCTCCAGTTTTTGAATAAGCTGAAACTGTTTTGTGTGTTAGACTTTGACCCCAACTCTAGTTCTCCAGGGGGAGTGTGTCATTCCTACAGAGAGTCAAGGGTGGCCAATCTACATACCCCATCACAGTATCAAGGACAGACTGACTCAGTGATAAAAAAACCTTAACCTCTACAAACAGACCAGCTGGGTCTTCTGCAATGGCAGACATGACCTTGACAGCGACTCGAACAAGGAGTTAGACTATAGGAACTGGCTGAGGAAATCTTGCAGAGATGTAGAGCAGTTGGTTTCATTCATTTGCAACCCGAACGTTCTTCTCCATGGAAGAAGTATCATCATATTCCTCCTACTTTCACCTGTGGACACTGAGAAAGACCCAGTCTTTGACACCTTCAAGTCTTTCATAAAACACATGGAAGAGGAAAGCATCATCACCATTTGCGAATCTCAGAGCACATATTTCAAATGGAGGGAGATGATACAAGAAAAGTGTGATTTTGACATTGACCACCTATCCATATATGAACTAACCCTAAGTGAGATCAATGGTACTATAACGGCACTGGGACCATTCAGCCAGTCATCTGGAAGGTTGCTTCCCTCTTCTGGATCCAGCGCTGTTGTCCTGAAACAGAAGGATGAAGATTTAATGACTGCCCTGGATATCTTGTGTCTTAATCAGTGTGAAAATATTTACAACGAAAACAGTCCAGAGTTTCATGACTTCAGAATCAAAGTTGAGGAAGAATTCTACAGAGGGGGAAAAGTCAAATGGTGAAACTTCTACTTCTGTGACAAAGACAAAGAGAAGCCATTTGTGAAGCGGGACAAGTATGAAAATGGGGAAGAAGATGATCAGAAGTCATATGAGAGATTTCAGAAACATGTGTGCTCTGCTCAATCTGTTTCATCAGCCAGGCTGTGGTGGTACGACCTTAGCAATGCATGTGATGTGGGATCTCCGTCAAGAGTTCAGATGTGCTGTGCTGAAAGACAACACACTGCCAAAGATGGAGGTTGCCATTCAAGTCGGAAGGCTCATGAAACTTGAAAGTGAGAAACCGTCTCCAGTTTTACTGTTAGTTGATGATTCAAAAGAAACTGAGAATCCTCACGATCTTGTGAACTGCATACATAAAGCTGCGGTAGAGGATAACCCAAACCTAAATGTGGATGATGCCTCAAACTGCAAAGTCATCATCCTTAACTGTGTTCGTTCCCATAGCCCAAAGGATCAATACAGAAAGCTCAATACAACACAAAGTCAATACATAGAAGCTTCATTGACACGAGAAGAACAAGAGGAGTTCGAAAAGAAACTCAAAGAGCTCAAAGAAACTCATGAAAAACCTGAAAACTTTTACAGTTTCATGATCATGAAGAGTAATTTTGATGAAGAATACATCAAAAAAATTGCTCGTAACACACTGGAGAACTTTGATTTCAGCTCAAAGAAGGCCAAACTGTTTGCCTTTCTGGCCTTACTTAACACCCATGTAGCAGAATCTGAGATCTCTCTCTCACTCTGTGAAGACTTTTTAGGAATGAAAATGATTCACTGGCAAGAGGACAGTGTGTTGGACAGAATGAAGCCATATTCAAACTTTCTCATCATAGACACAGTTGAAGAATTAGGAGGATACAAAGGAATCAGAATCCTTCATCAATCCATAGCATCTGCATGTCTGGAAGAGTTGGAGGAAAGGTACAACTTGAAAGTAAGTGATATCACTATGGAGATTCTTCACTGTGATCTGTTCTTCAGAGTTGGAGTTGTCAAGGACAGATTCATGCTCTCAATTCAACGAATGTTGATTGAAAGGCAGCGCAGGAAAGATGGAGATGGGAGAGAACTCTTCTCTCCTCTCATAGTTGAAATCCACAACCAGCAAGGGAGACAAACTGTCCAAGAAATCTTTGTGAAAGCATCATCCAGGTTTGTGACAAGTGCATCTATTCCTCAGGCACTGGCAAGATACCTGTACATCAATGAGGGTGACTTCCCAGAGGCTCTAAAATGGGCTGAACAAGCCAAGAACATTAAAGAAAATCCATACACATATGACACAATTGGGCAGATTCACAAAAGCAATTTAAAATTTAACAACCCCAAAGAAAAGCAGGAGACATCCCGCAATCCAGAAGATTTGAAGACAAACATTAAAATAGCAGATAATGCTATCGCAGTATTTAGAAAGGCTCAAGAGCTGGCAAAAACAGAGGATGAGCTTGAGAAGGAAGCTGCTGATGATGAGTCGGATGACTATCCCAGAAAGTCATACAATGTTTACGGCTATGTGAATGTGCTGGAAATTGTTTTCCTGGTCTTTGAGATATTGAGCAGATTGCCGTTCTTTGAAGAAAGTGATCCAATGAAGAAGAAGTACTTGCAGAGTTTTCTGCAAAAAGCAATCCCGATCACAAGTGTGTATAAGGAAGACAATGAGATCAACAACAGGTACGTGGAGATCCTCAGAGAACATGAACATTTTCTTCTCAGTTTGAAAACTGAAGCGAAAGAAACCTTTGAAATTCTTGACTGTTACTTCACATATATAAAAGCAAACAATTCTGAATTTGATTCAAAGAATCGTTGGACTGTCTGTGGTCTTTTCAAAAAGTATGTAAATCTGTTTTGTACTGCACCAGAGGAAATTAAAAAAGAAAGACAAAACAATCCTAATCTCAATTTGAAAATTGATATTGAAGAACAAAGATTGTTTCTTGAGAAGAACCAAGCAGATACATTCACAGGGATTCTTCAGCATTTGGACAAACCTGCTGAAGACATTGAGAAGATCACTGAGTGCTATGCATTCTTGCAACAACAACAACAATTTATCAACAAAAAACAAAAGACAAAGGAAACAGTAAATTACATTTTGTCAAACATAGTTTTTTATCTTCTGAAACCAAAATGTAAACATGTGAAGAGTCACAGTGACCTTTCTGCTCTACTTTTGAAAACTCTGCAAGATGTAGGACTTAGCTATCCCTTCCCAGATCCATACTACCTGGCTCTGCTGTTATTCTGGCCAAGTCCTACTCAGAAAAACACAGAAATTGGGGAATATGTGAGAGCAATCCGAAACTCCTCTCACAAGCGCCTGACTTCATTGTTCAGAAACAGGAGCACTGTTGCCCACCTCTACTTGGGGAAAGCAGAAGGACTCAAGAGGCTTGTTTCCAAACAACAACTTGATGAGAATTTTAAAAAGATGCAGCGCAACACCTTGGCACAACTTTGGCGGAATGGAGACATATTTAAAGACAAAGCAATTATCAATCGCCTCCATCGAGTCAGTGGAACCGTTGAGCAAGGAGAGGTGTTTGCCAATTATGGAACAATTAAAATCCCTGTGCGTCCAGCTCTCATTGCTGGTATAAGAAGTGGTTTCAGCACAGAAAAGGTGTCTTTCTACCTTGGTTTTGCCATTAATGGACCACTTGCTTATGATATCCAGTATGAAAACTAGGAGAGTAAATTAAACAAGTCCAATACAAGCACTGACATGTGAACTGTACAGAGTGAAAACTAGGTGTGGCAGCCACTGACTCACTGTGGAATTTGAAACACCTCATAAAAACACAAGTGAATGATGAAGCAAATTAAGTCAAATTGCAGGCATCAATCTAGCTGTATGTGTATTTTAATATATTTGTATTTTAATAGAATTTCATCATTTAGAAACATTTGTTATCTACTTTCTGAGAGGTTTTTGCTTTTGTCTCTACAGAGTGACAACAAGGTGTGGCGGCCAGTAACCATACTAGCCATAAAACCCCATGAGCAAATGATAAAACAGATTGCAATAATAAATGGTAAATCATGTAGTACTAGCTGTATGTGTATGTTTTTATATATTTTTTAATGTCTTTAATCTTTTAGAAACATTTGTTATCTACTTTCTGAGACGTTTTTGTTTTCTGTTGCAGATGTGGCACATTCACCAAGTGTGCAAGTGCAAATATAATACATAGTTAAGAGTGCAACACAGGCACATGAGACATGACATAATAACTAAGACAGACTTCAGGGTAAACTATTGATCCTGTAGCTCTAGCTGTGTATGTTTTTATTTTGTGTAATTTCATCTTTTACAAACATTTGTTTTACACTTTTGTTGTTTTATTTTTGTTGCCGTTTGTTCACCAGATTGAGACTGACCAAACTGCCTCATAGGTATTTAGCCCTGGAGCTCATAAATACCAGTTTACATTTTATTATTTTACTTTTTTGAACAAATAAGAATAAAGGTAAAAAGTGGGATAATGATCTGCTGTTGTTGTGTGAGAAATGTGATTTATTGTTGTTGACATCAAATTTTTAATAACTACAATCTTATTTCAGTAATTACTGAACTGAAGTTAATGGTTTGTAAGCTCTGAGAATATGTGTAATCATGAAATATGTAATAAAAAAATGAAATCTTGTGCACTTTTTTGTTGGGATTATTTAATTATTGTAACCTTGGCTTTGTAGACATTTGAAGTATGAAATCTGTGACACATTTTTTTGACACGGTTTTTCCTTTTTCTCACAAATTTCTCAATCCCTCCAAAAAATTAAAATAACAATTAAAATAAGAAATAAAAATGTATTGTACCACAAAAAGTCAATCAAATCAATTCTCTAATTGGATCTATGATGAATACTTTGCTCTGATGATCTGTAGTGGTAGTTTGATTTTCTTTACCTGGTAGTAATTAAGGCCCTGATATACTATACATAAATATAATGTGGATGGAGTTCTGCACATACAACAGTGAATGCAACAGAACCTCTCTTCATAACAAGTGTCCCAGCCCAATTTACATCTAATGTAGCCTCATACACCTTCACGGCTTTGATTGTCAGATTATTAGTATAACTACAACATACAAGACACACACACACACACACACACACACACACACACACGCACACACGGAAAGCTGATGTGCAACCCCAGATGTAGTTATTAGTTATAATTAAGCCAATGTTTAAAATGGATCTACCAGGGGAACTTGTTTCTTTCTCCTTCAGCCACCTCTAGCTATATTAACCTAGCTAGAATCTGATATCAAAATTGATCATTAAGAGTAATTTACTACATTCAACAACAAAAAATCATATAACTTGTTAGCTGAAATAACTAATAAATGACCAAGAAACTTATAAATAATGCTTCAACAATAATGTGTACAAAGTAGATATGAACCAATGTGGCACTAAATAGATTTGGGATCTGTACCTTGAGTCACTACATGAAAGTAGAAGTAACTGCTGGTAGTTAAATATTAGCTACATAAAAAATTTAAATCTGATATTTAGCTAAAACTAGACAAACAACTAACAGCAACATCAAACTGTTATTTTTTGCCTCAGCTAACTCTTGATATTTCAACCTATCTTACTAACTCTGTATATCTTAGCTTGTGCAGTTTCTAAGTTATTCATTAAAAAACTGCTCAATACACCACAGAAAACAGCATTCACAAAACGTACATAGCTGAATTAAGTTAGTAAGTTAGTTAAATTAGTGAACATTAGTTAATTGGTTGGACAATTAATCGGAGTGATTATCTGGCATTTTTATATAATTGGTGTCAATCGGACAAAAAAAAGATTGCAGACAGAAAAAGGGGTTCCTTAATGAAAAAGGTGGGAATCACTGCTCTAGAAGCCAAAATCATGAACATGTATGTCATGTATGTTTTTATTTTTTTTGTACCTGCTGTTTGTTTGTTTGTTTGTTTGTTTTGATATCAGGGACATTACTACTGGAGTCTTGCAGGCGTCATCAGAAGTATCTGTGATATTGTTTAATATAATTGAACACATAAGAACAGCAGGTAAAGGCTAAGTCATAAGTTATGTATAAAATATAAACTATTTTAATGCCCTCAAACTTGTCAGTGTAAATAAACCCACCCATGGTTTTGATCACACTCTTGATCTTGTTCCGTCATATGGCACTGATAATGGACATTTAATAGTCTTCCCACATAATCCTTTTTTAATCGGACCATTATTAAATTACGGATTCCATCTGTATTTAATTCAATGTCTCAATATAACATAGGACTCCTATGATAACCGCAGTCCATACCAAATTGATCATCTTGTGAACAGTGCTGCCGGCTCACTGTGAACAACACTAGATTCTATTGCCCCCAAAAAAGAAAATATGAAAACACAGGAGGCTAGCACCTTGGTATAATCACCAAACCCGCCAATTAAAGCAAAAAGCGCGGAAATCTGAAAGGAAATGCCACTGGTCCAAGCTAGTAGAATCACGTTCAATCTGGGAAGAGTCTTAAAACCTATAGAAAGGCCCTCCGTAATGCCAGGGGAGCCTATTATTCAGCACTAACAGAAGAAAATAAGAATAACCCTAGGTTCCTCTCCAGCACTGTAGCCAGGCTGACAGAGAGTCACAGCTCTATTGTACTGTGTATTCCCTTTATGAGCTTCTTTAATGATAAAATATTACTATTAGAGACTAAATTAACTGCCCACAACAGGTATCGCTGTGTGTCCAAATACAGGAATCTTAACTGTAAAACCAGATATATATTTAGACTGCTTTTCTGCTATCCTTTGAACCAACAAGACAATTTTTTTAATTATTGGCCTCATGAGCACAGACATCGACCGATGCCGATTATAGATGTCAAATATGTTGTAATGTGTCAACAATTACCCCTAACCCCCTACCCCTAGTCCCTAACAAAAGTCTTGTCACTTATCCATTTTGTAGAAACAACAGCTTATAACCTGACTTATAATTAATCCATTGGTTTTAGAAAGGGCTCATATGAAAGCTGAAACCCTCCCAAATTATGTTTAATATACTAAAATGAATTTGCTTCACTGAAGAAAGATTGCTCATTTAATGAACACAGAAAGGTCAGATTTTGGCAAGACAAAAGTTTTGTCGCCTACAGAGAGTAATGTGAAAATTGAACAAATAATTTACTTCAAATACAAAAATATGTTGCATAACATCAGTGAATTAATCAGGAATAGCAAAGAAAGCAGTCTTACAGGCCTCCCAGAGTTCATCAAGCTTCTTTGGTTTCGTCTTCCATGCTTCCTCTTTCATTCTACCCCAGACATGTGTCACGGGGGGGAAGTTTGATTTTATTTAAGCATGCTTTTACTTTGAATTTGCTGTGTTTTTGTCTTATTTATTATTGCATGCTTTTATTTTGAAGTGTGGTGTGTGTGTTTGTGTTATGTTGGTTTTACTTCCCCACCGGAGACATACCTTAATCAAGCGTAAGGACTTAACCTGGGACCCAGAGAGGGGAGTGACTGTTCTTGGATAAAAAGGACACTATGGAAGACACCCGGGGGGACAACGGGCCGGACAGCAGGAAGCAGACAGAGAGACAGAGCGGATCATCGGCCTGGAAGAGGTCTGAAGAGACACCGGAGCGAACACCGACCGCTAGCGGCTGTAATTGGGAGAAGGTAAAACTTCTCCCTCCCGCGTAAGTCCCGTTTCAGACCGGTGTTTGTGTGGTGTGTAATATATAAAGTTGTGCCTTGTTAAAGGACATTGACTGGCCCTGAGTTTCCCTCCACAGGCTGCCTGAGAGCGGAGCCAGGTGAAGAGCAGGTGGTCGCCACCAGAGACCCGCGACTGCCGTGGTTGACCTCCCACTCCATCCGTCCCGCATTATTTTAGCCGGGTTTTAGTTGTTTGTGTTCTTTGTTTTAGTTTCTTTGAAGGTAGAGCTTTTAGTTGTTTTTACTTATCTTAAAATAAATTGTGTTCAACTGTGTTCTACTGGCTGTACTCATTGTTTTAAAAATAACACTGTTTACTGCTCTCCCCCGACATAAAAGAACCTGTTTACCCTAACTTTAATTTGGTGATTCTAAGAGGTCCTAGGCCTCAGCTAAACCTAGGTGGCGTTGTCGGCACCTGTGTTTTAATCTATCCACCCCTAGCACGGCTCACACATGCTCAATGATGTTGATGTCTGGTGACTGGGCTGGCCAGTCCTGGAGCACCTTGATCTTCTTCGCCTTGAGGAACTTTGATGTAGAGATGGAAGTATGCGATGGAGCACCATCCTGCTGCAAAATTTGACCCCTTTTATCGTTGGGAATGTAAGAGGTAGCTAATACTTCTTGACATTTTAGGCTATTGATATTGCCTTCCACCCTGCAAATCTCTCGCACAACCCCCATACTGGATGTAACCCCAGACCATGATTTTTCCGCCACCAAACTTAACTGTTTTCTGGGTGAATCTCGGATCCATGCGGGCTCCAGTAGGTCTCCTGCAATATTTGCGGCGGCTGTGATGTAATTCAACCTAAGATTCATCTGAGAAATCCACCTTCTGCCACTTTTCCAGCGTCCATCTTTTTAGCAGGCTGCGGGCCTTGGCAAATGCCACACGTTTTTTTTAATTGCCTTTTGTTTAGTGCTGGTTTCTGGGCACTGATTCGACCATGGAGGCCATTCAAGACAGACTTCTACAAACTGTTCTGGTTGACACGGGGACTTGAGGTGACCAGGCCTGGTGGAGCTCTGCTGCAGTGGAAAAGGGGCTGGCCTTAGATTTTCGAGCCACCAACAGTCCTCCTGAGCAGTTGTCTTGCGGGGTCTGCCAGACCTGGGCTTGTCAAAAACATCTCCAGTCTCTTCAAATCTTTTTCTTATTCTTTGTACTTGACGCTGAGACACATTGAAGGTGTCAGCCACCTCAGCAGTGGATCTGGTCTTCAGCCTCTTGATAATCAACGCTTTGGTCTCAGGGTGAATCTTAGGCATGTTGTCAGAGGTCAAGTTGCAGTTTATGTGAAGGTCTGGTGTGCTGGGGTTCTTTTTATACACACCCACTAATTGATTGATCAATTATTGATCACAGGTGAGGCTGTAATCTAGGATTGGGTGCATCATATGACAAGGCGACAAGACTTTCGTCTTTGCAAAAACTGACTCAGTGGGCTTTACCAAGCTGTAAACGTTTTCAGCAGTTTCGTTTGGCACCAAAACATTATTTCAAAAGCTGTTGGGGTTGAAATTAGCCATTTCTTGTAAAAAAAAATTGATTAGACATATATTTGAGGGGCACTTAAGGTCAACTTGTACCCAAGCGACAAGACTTTTGTCAGGGACTGTATATGTGTGTGTGTATACACACCATTCCATAGCCATTACATTGTGTAATCAATGTTACTCAATGATAACTTAAAGCAAAAAAGTTGTCCATTTCCACTTAAAATACCAGTCAACACCACATTGCTTCATCTTATTAGACATTTATTGCAAGAGCCCAAACAAGTCACACAAGCTTACTTTATACCCACAATCACACCCACCCAAGAGTCAGCTGCAGGTCAGCAACACAATGTTTTTTGCAGATAGAAATGTATGCTTCCGCAGACTTCATGTGTCTGAGCACGGTGGTTTTGAAAAAACTGTGCAGCTAACACTGTTCCCTTGGTCATGCAGTACACACATTTTCAGGCTTTCCAAGAAAGTGCATCCCTTATTGTGCAACGCATCCTGGCACATGCAATAGCAATGTTACACAAGCTGTGTGAGTACATGATGTTCTTTCAAACTTGTCTATTAACCGTCACACATCAAATGTAGATAAAATGTCAATCACAAATTTGTACAAAATTGTACTATTTCCTCTCACGCAGCTGCGGCTAATGGGGTTTCCAACGCCTGTCCAAGGAGCAAGGGTCTATTTCCTTATATGGTAAGAAAATTACAATTAACCTTTCATTGGTTATTCAAAGTATGCATGATATCCTGAACGTAAGCATCTACAGAGAGTGCGTGCAGAGGACAATGCATGATCTACGTGGCGAGGATGTTGTTTCAGTCTCTTAAGTAAAGTCAAAATTAGCACATTTTTTGTAGCTTTTTGTTGTCTCCTAATAGTTGGATATTCATCTACAGGACGTAATTTAAAAACCTCTTTAGAAAACTGACTCTGGCCTTCCTGATCTGAAGGTATGTAATGTTTCCTACCTGTTCATATCAAATTAAAGCACAGATAAACAATATACTGTTGGCATGCTTTAACCAATGTGTTATTATCCTGCTTCAATGATATTTACTGCAGCAGACTGCAGTTTATCTACAGGTTGTTTTTCTACAAGATTGATTCACTGACTTTTTTAAAGCTCATATGTAACTTTAGCTGAATTATCGTTCCCCTGAATATCCAAACATTGTTCAGTCCTCTCACTGTGGAGGACTGAAAGTGCCACAATTAAATAAATAAATACACCATTAAATAATTACTTAAATTAATTAATTAAAATTGGAATTAAATACATAAATGTAATATTAAATGTGTCATTAATTAATTCAAATACCGATTCATTTAATGTAAAATACATATATCATTATTTCACTATTTACATTTACATTTCATGGTCCTGCGTTGCAGTGCTTCATGAATTACTGAATAACTGTCAAACTCATTGGGTGGGGCCATCGCAAATCTAGCCTGATCCATTGCTTTGGTCTGAAGTAGAGTGCCAGGAAGATCTTCATGAACTTTCTAGGGCAGAGGTCGCTAAAAGGCGAGTCTGGACCCAGACACCGTCCTATGCGGACCCAGACCTATAATCAATTCATTATTGAGGATTCTAAATTTTGATGGGGAGCTTCTATTTTAACCAGCATAGCTTTTTTAGTCTTTACGGTATTTGTTTAGCAGATCAGGAAGCTCACAGACCAATGCTAGTTAAGCCATCCCACTTTATGCTGCTCAGCCAATCAAATCTGTTTAAGCAGCGCGACTGAATACAGAGATGAGAGCGATGAGAGAGGAGAGACAGACAGAAAGAGAAGTCACAGAGACATGGAGAGGAAACGGAGAGATGAGTGAGCTAGAGACAGACAGAAAGAGGAGTCACAGAGACATGGAGAGGAAACGGAGAGATGAGTGAGCGAGAGACAACAGAAGATTTATGGCGCTCTCTAAGAAGAGAAAAGTGGATAGAAAATCGAGCTTTTAATGGACAGATTCATTCACATTCATTCTTCCCACTGGGAGCACATAACCAGTGTGTCTCATGTTCAGAGACCGTGGCGCTGATTAAAAGTGCCAGTGTGAAACGCCACTATGAGACAAAACACAAAGTTTTCATCAAACATACCCACTCAAGTCTGAACAAGGTCACAGAAAATAAGCAGGCTCAGATCCCAATATGATCACTCAACCAGTATCCTGACCAGTGTTGGGAGTAACGGCGTTTAAGTATAACGGCGTTACTAACACTAACGATAATGCAGGAAGCGTCATGGTTTAATTAAAATTGCTAAAGTAACTAAATAAGTAATAACCACAATGGTGGGAATAATAAGTATGTAAAAAATAATAAAACCGCGAAACGCTTAGAAAAGTCATAGCACTAATGTCCTCATCGAGCCGCACGTTCTGATACCTTTTTTGTGTATGTGCGAT
>NW_026136718.1:1192500-1232500 GCF_905237075.1 Dicentrarchus labrax | reverse complement strand
ATCCACGCGTTCGGTGAATGGAACTGAATCTCCCCATATAGGCCCCGCCCACTTCCGCCTAGAATTTTTTTCCGTTAGAGCGCGAAATGTCCTTAAACTACTTTTTTCGTGTTTCTCCTACACGCTATGTCCAATTCGCACGGAATTTTTCACCTAGCACCTGAGGACCGCCCTGGCAAAAAAAGTAATTTGAACATTTTTGAAATTTAAAAAAATAAGCACGCTATAAAATTAACACTTCCTGAAGATTTTTCGTCAAAAAAGAAAGTGGACCATTTCTCCACATTGGTATGTCCGATTGACACCAAGCTTGGGTCCATACTTCCTCATGTCTTCTTTAGGCAACGTGCACAATTTCAGGCCATCACCACTAGGTGGCGCTCTTTAAAAAAAAGAAGTTTATATCTCTGCAACGGCACATGTGATTTAAATGAAACTTGGTAGGATGCTTGCCGATGGCTCCCTGAGGCTCACCTAAAAAGGAAAAATCACGCCACTGGGTGGCGCTCTGGTGGCAGGGTAAATCACTGTGTGGAGACTGTAATAGTTATGAATATGAAATTCACAGGGCACGTGTAGACTGGTGCCTGTAGGTCACAGACCCATAATCGTGTTTGTAGCACCCCCTACAGGATAAAAAAAAAAGCAGCCCCAGCGCCACGTTTCACCGATATGCACGAAACTCAGTAGGCACGTGTAACGTGCCGAGACGTACAAAAAGCCTCTTGGACACATACCCCGAACCCCACGGGAAGTCGGCCATTTTGATTTTGATTTTCACTTTTCACGTTGTATTTGAACGAACTCCTAGGGAATTTACCGGATCTGCTTCAAAATTTGTGAGTACAGTCAAAAAATTTTGCTGATTAAAAGTTGTGCTATTTGTGCATGTACGTTGAAGGGTGTGTCCGTGGCGTGCCGTCAAAGTTGGCCATGTTGAATTCTGCAGCCTTTTTCAGCCATTTTTTGCGTTGTATTTGAACGAACTCCTCCTAGGGAGTTCATCGGATCTACTTCAAAACTGGTCAGTACAGATAGAAAATGTTGCTAATTAAAAGTTGTGCTATTTGTGCATGTACGTTAAAGGGCGTGTCTGTGGCGTGGCATCAAAGTCAGCCCTTTTGACTTTTTTTGTCATTTTCTGTGATTTTTCGTGTTGTATTTGAACTCCTCCTCCTAGGGAATTCATCTGATCTGCTTCAAAATTGGTCATTACAGTCAAAGTATGTTGCTGATCAAAAGTTGTGCTATTTGTGCACGTACATTAAAGGGCATGTCCGTGGCGTGCTGTCAAATTTGGCCAGGTTGTATCGTATGTCAAGCATTGATGTCCTTTCCGCCATTTCACAGTGATTTCCAATGTTTTTTTGCGTAGTAGTTCAACAAACTCCTACTAGTTGCGTGGAGTGCGAGGTCCCGCCCAACGCTGTTTGCAGCTTTAATTATATTTATATTTTATTGTTATAAAGCCTCCTGGTTGCTTGTTTTTGTGAGATGGACTACAGGATTAATATAAGTCAACAGGTTAATTATTTTTTCTTGTTACAGTAACATGTAACAGTGATACTTTATGGACCAGCTCAATCGCTGTAGTAGACATGAATTCATTATATTTATTCTGTGTTTTGGACAATGTGATGGTTTGACTTTTTTTTTTTCAGTGCCTGTTCTAAATATTTTGTCAGTTTGTACATCCAAATGAATTCCCGCAGCATTTTCCCAAGCGGTGACTCTTTGTTGTTTTTACATTGTCTATTGAAGGTTGTCCATTTTCAGATCACCAATGTGATAACTCTAAAGATATTCTCTGACCAAGTAATGTTTTCCCTTACCACTGTGGCCTCTAAGAGAATTAGATCTGGATCTATAAGTTTTCCTGTACCAGCTAAAGCTAAAATCATACATTTTAAAACAATAAAAAATTTAATTTGTATGACTTGGATTCAACTTTGATTGTAATGAATGTGTATTTTGTAAAACAGAAATAGAAACATAGGAACATTTGATGTTATCTTAAAAGAAAACCACCCCTCGCTTTACTTGGGTTCATTGAGATGGATTAAAGCTAAGAAAGCTCAGACTATTTAAATATCTGTCCGTTTTGTTATTTGGTTGGACCGCAGACAGAAGATGACATTTTATTTGGTTATTTATTTTTCTTATTTTGTTGGTCTTACATTTGTAAATTGTTATCTGAATACTACTTGCTCAGTTTTAATTGTACTTTTTCGTAGATGCTACAGTGCTTAAATTCATGTTTTGCAATAAAAATAAAACCCAGATCAAAGTAAAACTTGATTGAACTAAACAAGCTGGTCATGTTTGTTTCCGTTAAATCAAGCTCTCAATAAAGGAATGAATGCGTCTAGTTTCAAATGCTCTCTAAACTCAGAAAAAAGATTATTTAGAAAAACAGAAAAAAATAAATTCAGAAAATCAGAAAAAATTACTTTGAAAAACAAACCAAAAAATACATTTTCAAGTGGATGCAATACGTTTAACAAAATATAATTAATAAACCTTTCATTATGTTTTGGAGTTTGTTAAGTATGTATGTAGTGGAGGACAGTAGTAAGTACAATTTTTCCCTCTGAGGTGGAGCAGAGTAGGAGTAGAATGACTAAATATCTAAAAATATCTAAATACTAACATTAAAACAACATTAAATCCCCAAAAACTGAAACTTACCCTGTAACTTGTGACTTTGCCAGATAATTGTTTTGATTTGAGAGACCCCCTAGTAGCAGATATTACACAATGTACGTTTATTAAGGGATAATGCCCGACGAGGGGTCCATTATCAGGAATTAATGAACAAAGAAAAATGACAACAAAGTTAAGACAATATTTTATTATGTTGATGAAAAAAAGGAGTAATTGTACATTCAGCATTAATGTTAGTTAATGTTCTGAAACCAGCAACATTACATACAGTCTGAACCCAAACTGAGACATCCACCTTAAATAGGACTTCTCCTCTGACTGAATGACTAACAGCAGAATTCAACTGATGGAAACTGAATGAAAACACTGTTACAGACTGAATCATCTCCACTTCATTACAGCAAATAGAACATTGTTCATATATTTTAGATCATTTAAACATATATTTTACATATTGTGAACATTTCATATGTGGAATAAAACCATTTGGAAACTTTGCTGCTCAAACATGCAGTTAGTGATATTTTTATGATTTGGACCCATCAGCTTCCAAAAAGTGGTTGCTGGTCTTCACGGCTCCACCCACACACAAATCAAACTAATAAAAAATGAATAAGTTAAAATGACACAGTGTCAATAAAAAGAGAACCAAACATAAAGATCAGAAACTGAGTGAAATCATTTTATATCTGAAAAAGGTCGACAACAGAAACAAAAAGCAGGTTTTAAAACTAAATGACAACAAAAAAGCTCTTTAGTTTTTCATTGTTTTAATAAAAAAATATAAAAATAAGAATGCTTCTCTTTTGTTTTTTGTTACAAATTATTAATCTTATTTCTTAAATAACTGAGGAAACTTGGATTATATTTAAGAATATTTGTCTGTTTTTGCAGTGTTGGAATAATGAGACAGCAGGAGGAGCAGGTTCAGTTTAACAGCTTCAATTCAGAGACTTTTCACTTTAAGAAATAAACATCATGAATATAATCATCCTCTTTATCTACCCATCTAACTTCTCTGTTCCACTTTCACACTGACCTTCACTGGTAATATGTTCAGTGGGAGTTTATCCCCAGTGAAAATGTACGGAAACATCTTCTCAGTGAAAGTGTGTGTGAAGGTGTGTATGTGTGTGTTAGTATCAGGATCAGAGAACGACAGCTTTCCTCTGTTCCAGTCCAGATGCACTCTGATCCTCTGGACCTTCTTCTGAACTCTGAGAACAGTGGATGGAGCTGGTGGGGACACTGCTGAGTATTTACCTTCATCAAACCATATTACCCAGAAACCAGACTGTACTGTCTCCAACCTCAACATCCCAGCTGTGAGTCCCTGAGTTAAAGCCCTCAGAACCCAGAATAGACCAGAACAAATCAAACCTCTCTGGATTATCAGGTAGCTCCTGTTTCTTTCCTCCTCGTCTCACATTTGTCAGATCTTCAGACAGGATAACTTCTGGACGAGCAGTGTTTGGGTCCAGAATCACAGGAGTGTAAGAGACCATGTCCTTCATCTTGTTCCAGATGTTGAAGGTCAGGTTGCCCAGGTGTTTGGCCTTGTCTATCAGAGCTCCTGAGGGCAGCTGTGGATCCTCCAGCAGGGGGCGCTGCTGGACTCTTTCCACTGCAGCCTTGTAGTTGTTCAGGAATGAAAC
The DNA here is from genome assembly GCF_905237075.1 of Dicentrarchus labrax. Classification (NCBI taxonomy): domain Eukaryota; kingdom Metazoa; phylum Chordata; class Actinopteri; family Moronidae; genus Dicentrarchus; species Dicentrarchus labrax. The sequence continues at coordinate 1,228,181 of NW_026136718.1, read as the reverse complement.
GTCTTCACCTCTTAGCTCCTCCTCTGTGGCTCTGACTGTGTCTGAAAGGGCTGCTATCTCTCTGCTCAGAGCCTCCATCTTCTCCTTCATCATCCGACTCTTCTGCTTCTCTTCTGCCCTCAGTGCAGCCAGCCTGGCCTCCTCTTCCTCTTCTAGAAACTGGTGAAGCTTCTTAAACTGCTCCTTAATCTGCCTCTCTGTGTGTCGGGCCTGGACCTTCATGTGTTCTGCTGTTTGATCAAACTTCACTTTAACTCCTTCAGAAACCTTTAACTTCTCCTTTAAGGGCTCCAGAGATTCCTGAAGTTTATTCTTGTGATGCCATGCAGCTTCATCGATGGGTCTGAATCTGTGGTTGGTGTGTTTTTCTGAATCTCTGCAGACGAGACACACTGGCTGCTGATGGTCCAGACAGAAGAGTTTGAGTTTCTCAGAGTGCAGACTGCAGAGAGCCTCTGAAGATCTCTGATCTCTCTCCTGTAAGAAACTCTCACACAGGTTCTTTAAAGCCAGATTTATAGGTGGTTCCTTCCTTGAAGATCTTCTCTTACAAACTGGACAGTCGCGTGTTATTTTCTCTGTCCACCAGCTCTTCAGACAGTCTTTACAGAAGCTGTGGCTGCATGACAGAACAACAGGATCTCTAAAGACGTCACAACAGACCGGACAGCAGAAATCCTCCTCTGATCTGGAAGCCATTTTGTAACCTGGAAACAGCAGATTGTAGAGGGAAAAAAATTATCATTTAGTGAATAACCTTTGTATTAAGTGTGATTCTCTGTGTTATACTGTTTTGTAGAAAGCATGACTAGCTCCATTTCCGCTGAACCCTACTCGAACTCCTGATACTATAAATGAACTGACTTTCTTAATACAATGACCACATTTATGTGCTAAATAATGTAAGGTTGAAATATAGCCTAGCCTGCACATCAAACCTTTTTCAATTTTGGTCTGAGACAAGAGCGTGCCTTCATTTGCAAATGCCTTTTGTTAATCATTGATGTCTATCCTTTCATTAAATGTAACTACTGACTCTTTGTTCTTATGCATATAAAAACCCTGGTGACGATGCACACAGCATCGATTTTTCGGCAGTCGCTGACTGTCACTTTGTTGGTTTCGATCCTTTTGCGCAAAAGCTTAATAAATATACAAAGACTAATTTCTCTTTGTCGGTTTCCCTTACACTGATAACAAGTTAAAACATGATCTCAGGTGTGTTTCCCCGCCACGTGTGAAAAGTTGCATCAATTATTTTCACTTTGAGTCTCAGTGTTTTTTTCAGTCAGCAGCAGGTTGAAGTACTGAGAGTACTTCAGTACTCCGTCCTGTAACTGTCCTCCCTCAGTTGAAGTCACAGCTTTGTAATGAAGGTAAATCTTACCGTCTCTCTCTCCGTCTGTGTGTCTCTCCTCAGTGAGGAATGAACATGAACAACATGTTTCCTTGTTGGTATCCGGTAATGTCATTTAGGGGTGGAGTTTTGCCAGCTTCTGGAACCAACTTGTAAAGGTGCATACCGCCACCTACTATATCGGAGTGTGTACCATCAGGGTTTTACATACTTCAGCTTACATTCTATTAAATAAAAATAAATAAATTATATACAAGTAAATAAAATAAACAACTAACAAAACAAACTAAATATATAAATAAATAAATAATCCCAAAAATAATAAGATATATTTTACAATCTAATCCTGTATCTTTAAGGAAATTAAAGAGAGCCTTACTACATTCCCTTATTTTTCCGCTCATCTCAAGAATCCCTTCTACACTCCACGCCCAACCTAACTTATAAATCCTATCATGCAAAATACACCGCTCTGCAATATATTTGGAACACCTCATAATGACATGCTCAACATCACAAACATCACATTTATCTGAAATACATTTTGATATTAAGTAAAGAGTCGATTTAAATCCAGTATGTCCGAGTCTTAATCTTGACCAAACCACTTCTTTTCTTCTACACTTCCCTTTCTAAACCTTCACTGGGACTGATTTCTGAATGCTGTAATAGTGCCACCCTTTGCTAGATGTGTCCCACTTCATCTGACAAAAATCTGTCACTGTATTCCTCATTAATGATGTGACTTCGCCTTTTCCAAATTGAACCGTCATTTGTTCATCATCATTTCATTTCAATGATCTCTTGGCAATCTCTTCTGCTTTCTCATTGCCCTCCACACCAACATGAGCAGGAACCCAACAAAACGGTACATCAATTCCACCTCTTTGATCATGAACATGATCCTATCAATTTCCATCAATAAATCAGCTCTTATTGTTTCCTTTGATTTCAAACTATTAAAAGCTGCAGTCTGAGCAAATGACAACTCTCTTCGGCCTTACATCTTCTAACAATTGTAGACCTAAAATGATTGCAGTTATTCCTGCTGTAAATACAGATAATCTATCATTAAGTCTTTTGCTTATTACTATATCAAACTCAGGTATGTATACCCCGATTCCTACCTGTCCACTTACTGGATCTTTGGATCAATCAATAAATATTGTCAAGTAATTGTAATAATTACTATTTACATCATCTTGCACCAGATATCTAATATCCATCTTATTTTCAACCCATTCTCTTTTCTGCTACACAAGTTTTAAGTTCACTTTTAGTACTTTGAATGTCTATCGAGGAACATTACCCCACACAGTATTTGGTCCATTTAACCCATAGTGTTCTACAACTGTATTAATGTTCCAACCAAATCCATTACATTTTCTTTGTTTTGAATATTCCCAACAATCGCACAGCACCTCTGCTGCAAGTTGTTCCTCTACAGATCCCTTTAACTTAACCCAATAATGGTAGTTCCTCAGCTTCCAGCAGTAATGCATTAGTAGAAGTTGGTTTGATTGCACCAATACTGAGTCTTAGAGCTCTGAACTGTATTCTGTCTAGTTTTTTCAAAACACTCTTGGCTGCAGCTCCATATACCATACACTCATGATCAATACATGATCGTATTAATATCCCCATTCATAACCAGGAGCTGTTAAGTTTTGTACATTTTGTTTCAACTTTTTTAACATGATTTCTCCATAAACATTTCTCATCAAACCATAATCCTAAATATTTGAACTCTTACCATACCCTTTCCATACTCTGACCATATAATTTAAGATCCACATTATATTTTTTCTCCTGGTGACAAACATCAAGTAACATGACTTTGAAACTGACCTCTTAAATCCCCAGTCATATGACCATTTTTCCACCTTAAATATAGCAATTCTATTATTCACATGTCTAATATTTTTCCTTCTTTTCCATATTGTCCTATCATCTGCATAAAGTGATGACCCAATATCTCTACCAATATTAATACAAATATAATTCATCATGACATTAAACAGTATAGGACTGATAGGACTACCTTAAGGAATACCATTAACAATATCAAAATCATCTGAAACAGTAACTCCAACTTTAACACAAAATGTCAGATTAGCCAGGAAGTCTAAAACCCAGTTGTATAATCTTCCTCCAATACCCATTTTATGCATTTTAACCAATAGTCCTTCTCTCCACATTGAATCATAAGCTTTCTCAATATTAAAATACACAACAACATTAGCTCTTTCATACTAAATGCCTCATTATTAACCTTCACTAACGCATCTAACGAGATCTTCCTTCACGAAATCCACTTCGACACACGTTTATTAGTCCTCTTTCCTGTCTGTCTTCAGCTGTCACTATAATAAAGACAATAAAAGCCCCCCCAAAAAAATATTAAAAAAATAAAAACTTGTTAGCTGAAATAATTTGAATACTTAATAAATTCCCAAAAAGAAAACAAGTAAATCAAGTGAAATCTGATATTTAGCTAAAACTAGACAAACAACGAACAGTAACAACAATATTTCAACCTAGCTTGACTAACTCAGTATTGCTAGTGCAGTTTCTAAGTTATTCATTAAAAACTGCTCAATACACCACAGAAAACAGCATTCACAAAACATACATAGCTGAATGAATAAATACTTACAGATACTGCTTCAACCAGGGTATTTAGTGGATAAAACATGTAAATTAGCGATGTCTGCGCTTATGGAGTCGGTAAACAAAAATGTCTTCAGCCTCGTCAGTGTGGCTGCTGTGGAACAATGTCGGCGCTCTCTTTGTGAGTTTTGGGAAGGTGGTGAAATAGTTGGTTTCCAGTGCTGTAATATAACTCTTACGCATCCTGATATAAACGTAAGCCTTATTTTACTCACCACAATGAAAGTAACTCCCAGGAAAATGGGACTCTAGAGGGTCGACAAAGCATAACGGGAGGTCGTGAGGCATTCTTGATTTCAACGAGTGTATGGCAATTTAAAAATATACACAGTAGGTTGATATCTCTTCATTTCTGTGCAGAAAACTAAATGAAATTGTTATTTTTAAAGTTTAGACTTTTATTTGAGATGTAAACTTTGAAGAACCTGAACACAAGCTATATTCACAGAGCCTTCGTTCTCTGATAAAACAGCCTCGTCAAGAGTCAGGGAGGAGAAAGCCTATTAAGTATGTATCAGTGTTAAAAACAAAGAAAACACATAATGCAGACAGATAATTGTATTAAAGGTTACTAAAAATATCAGTAAAACTCACCTTTGATCAATATTCACAGGAAATAATCTACTGAAAATCCAAATCCTGCAGTTATTGTGTTCACTGTTGGTCAGTTGTTCTCTGCTGTTATTGTTAGACGTTAAATATAATGTGAAATATCCATAAAATATAATTAATGATAGCAAAAAGGGTCCCGTAAGGTTGGGAATCACTGCCCAAAAAACAAATCATAAACTTGTAAGTTTAAGATTTTTGTACCTGCTGTTTGTCTGTTTTGATATCAGGGACTGACATTACTACTGAAGTCTTGCAGGCGTCTGCCCTCTGCTGGTCGTTTTACAGTACATTCAGGACATATTCTGGACTCCTGTCAGCCCACAATGGTACACACAGTAGACTTTTCAATCACAACCCAGAGATAATAATAATAATAATAATACATTTTATTTATAAGCGCTTTTCTAAATACTCAAAGACACTTTACATAAAAAAAAAATAAAAAATAGAATAAACATAAAAGCAGCCAAACAACATCAAATAGTAAAACATTAAAAACACATCAGACTTAGCTAAACATTAAAAGCAATTTTAAAAAGGTGAGTTTTTGTCAGTGATTTGAATGTTGGAAGGTCGGTACAGTCACGGATGGGTTTGGGGAGAGAGTTCCAGAGGGAGGGGGCAGCTACAGAGAACGCTCTGTCGCCCCAGGTTCGGTGCTTGGTCCGGGGTGGAGGAGTCAGGAGGTTTGCTTCAGATGAGCGGAGGCTGCGGGATGGATTGTGGCGATGGAGCAGGTCAGTGAGGTAGGAAGGAGCCTGGTTATGGAGGGCTTTGTGTGTAAGGAGGAGGATTTTGAACTGAATGCGCTGTGGAACTGGGAGCCAGTGGAGGGTCTGGAGGACGGGAGTGATGTGATCACGGGTGCGGGTGTGGGTGAGCAGACGTGCAGCGGAGTTTTGGATGTATTGTAGCTTATTTAGAGTTTTGGATGGTGTGCCATAGAGGATGCTGTTGCAGTAGTCGATTCTGGAGGTGATGAAGGCGTGGATGAGGGTTTCAGCAGCAGAGGAGGAGAGTGATGGGCGAAGACGGGCAATGTTCTTGAGATGAAAGAAGGCAGTTCTCGTGATTAGGTTTATGTGATGTTCAAAGGAGAGGTTATTGTCAAAGATGACTCCGAGGTTGCGACTGTGGGGGGATGGAGACAGGGTGGAGTTGTCAATGGTGAGGTGGAAACTGTCTGTGGTTTTGGTGAGGGATTTGGGGCCGATAATGATAAGGTCTGATTTGTCACAGTTGAGTTTGAGAAAGTTGGAATGCATCCAGGATTTGATGTCGGTGAGGCAGTTGGAGAGAGTCGAGTGAGTGGCCGGGGTGATGGATTTGGTGGAGATATAAAGCTGGACGTCATCGGCATAACAGTGGAAGTGGAGACCATGGTGGCGAATGATGTTGCCAATGGGGAGCAGGTAGAGTATGTAGAGGAGAGGACCAAGCACCGAACCCTGGGGGACGCCTTGGGACAGGGGAGCAGTGGAGGAGGTGCAGTTGTTGACATGGATGAATTGTTGTCGGTCTGTGAGGTAAGATTTTAGCCAGGAAAGTGCAGTGCCAGTGATGCTGAGAGAGGACTCAAGACGGGAGAGGAGAATGGTATGGTTGATGGTGTCAAAGGCTGCAGTGAGGTCCAGGAGGATAAGGATGGTGAGGTGGCCGGAGTCAGCGGAGAGGAGGATGTCGTTGGTGACTTTCAGGAGGGCTGTTTCGGTGCTGTGTTGGGAGCGAAAACCGGATTGAAATGGTTCGAACAGTTCATTTGAGCAGAGGTGGGTTTTGAGTTGTGTGGCGACAATACGTTCCAGTATTTTGGACAGAAAAGGAAGATTGGAGATGGGCCGAAAGTTAGACATGATGTCAGGGTTGAGTCCAGGAGATCTCACCTGAGCTTCAGCTTCAAGCTTCTCAGCTCATCGTTCACTCCGGCCGGAAAGTCCACAACTGCAAGAATTGAACAGATACAAGAACAGCAGGTAAAGGCTAAGTCATAAGTTATATAAAAAGTGTTTTAACATTATAAAAAGCAGAATCAGTGTGAAATGTGGGGACAACAACTCAAAAACACTGTATACATCTGACAATATATGCTTTTATACATGTTAAATTCAGTCGCTGGGGACAGATCTAATAAACTCTATGCTAACCTTCTGAATAACCTTCCACATGCAGGAATAATAATAATGATAATAATAATAATAATAATAATAATAATAATAATAATAATAATAATAATAATCTAAATGATTTAGAACTTTAGCTTTTGTCAGTTTATTGAAAAATGTATATTTATATTAATATTTTATTGTGATAAAGCCTCCTGATTGCTTGTTTTTGTGAATTGTGTCTACAGGATAAATTTAACTCAACAAGTTAATTATTTTTCCACACAATATTTTCCTGTTACAGTAATTTGTGTTGATACTTTATGGACCAGCTCAATCACTGTAGTAGACATGAATTAATTATATTGATTCTGTGTTTTGGACAAAGTGATTTTCAGTGCCTGTTCTAAATATTGTAAGTATCCAAGTATTGTTGTTTTTACATTGTCTATTGAAGATTGTCCATTTTCAGATCGCCAATGTGATAACTCTTAAGATATTCTCTCACCAAGTAATGTTTTCCCTTCCCACTGTGGCCTCTAAGAGAATTAGATCTGGATCTATCAGTTTCCCTGAACCACCTAAAGTGAAAAACATACATTTTAAAACAATAAAAAAGTGAATTTGTACGACTTGGATTCAACTTTGATTGTAATGAATGTGTATTTTGTAAAATAGAAATAGAAACACAGGAACATTTGATGTTATCTTAAAAGAAAAACACCCCTTGCCTTACTTTACTTCACTGGGATGGATTAAATCTCAGAAAGCTCAGACTCTATTTAATATCTGTCCGTTTTATTGTTTGGTTGGACCAAAGACAGATTACATTTTATTTGGTTATTTATTTTTCTTATTTTGTTGTTGTCTCACATTTGTAAATTGTTATCTGAATACTACTTGCTCAGTTTTAATTGTACTTTTCTTAGATGTTACAATGCTTAAATTCATGTTTTGCAATAATAATAATAATAATAATAATAATAATAAAGACTGTTGGCTGTTGCAGAGTTGATAAGATCCCCAAGTGACTGAATTAATATCATGTTCACTTTCTCACCTTTATAACAAACCACATTTAATGAGAATCGGTGGAGAATTCAGTGAGATTAAGGTGAGTTTTGTAACGCTGTTGACCTCACCAATATGGCGGCCGCGCAGACACACGTCGGTATCCCTCACGCTAATTAGGTAGCCAGCTCACCTAGCTATGTGGCAAACAGCTGAAACATACAGTAAATGTAACAGTTAGTTAATATGTACAGTTAATATCCGATAATTGTCTCTGAGCGGCGGGTAAAAATATTTCTGAAGGGTTGTGTAACGGAGGCTAACGTTAGCTAGCTAGCGTCCCTTACCTGTCTGAGTGCTGATGAAGGATTGGGTTGTCTCCTGGTTCTTCTGGTTCTTCTGGTTCTTCTGGTTCTCCTGGTTCTTCTGGTTCTTCTGGTTCTTATGGTTCTTCTGGTTCTTCTGGTTCTCCTGGTTCTTCTGGTTCTTCTGGTTCTTATGGTTCTTCTGGTTCTTATGGTTCTTCTGGTTCTCCTGGTTCTTATGGTTCTTATGGTTCTTCTGGTTCTCCTGGTTCTTATGGTTCTTATGGTTCTTCTGGTTCTTATGGAACATGGTTTAAAGATGAGCTCTGTGGTTTTAAAGGTTTCCACATGTTTTATTACAGAAGATTTAGCTGATATCTCCTCTCCGGTCTCCCGCGCTCATCTTCCTCACCGGGAGCGCGAGGGGAAGTGGGCGGGGCCGTCGGCTAATAATTAATATTGAATATTTAATATTAATTAAACTACAAACATATCCTCTGACTTTACATGTCTAATGTAAAATATGTGAACATCTATTAATAATCATTCAATTACTTCTTATTGAAAAAATATTTCCCTTTTTCACATAAAAAGAAAAATCTATATTTGTTTTGGCACATTTACTGTTTATTTTATGGATTTAACTGTTAAATTAGTGACAATTAAAACTAAAAGTATCTGTTGTGTAATTGTACATGAACTTGTTTGCTAATTGACAGATATCTTGGGTAATTATGGAATTAAGGACCATTGGTAAACTGTCCAAATACAATTTTTATCAGTGAAAACAGCAATAATTACTGTAATTTAACAGATAACTTGTATTACTATAACTTTTAAAATTCTGATTAAAATAAGAAAAGTTAAATAATAACAGCACTCTGCTGTATGCCTGATTATTTGTGTTAAAGCAGTGTTTACCTGTATTTGTAGTAACATTAATAAGCCAAAAAAATAAGCCTGTATTTTACTTATAGAAAATTACCGTATTTATTTGTTTAAAACAATATAATTCATAAACCTTTCAAATGTTTTGGAGTTTGTTACGTATGTATGTAGTGGAGTACAGTAGTAAGTACAATGTTTCACTCTGAGGTGGAGCAGAGTAGAAGTAGAATGACTAAATATCTTTAAAACAACATTAAATCCCCTTAAAATGAAATTTATCCTGTAACTTGTGACTTTGTCAGATTATTGTTTTGATGTGAGAGACCCCCTAGTGGCAGAAATTACATATTGTACGTTTAAGTAAAGGAAAATGCCCAACGAGGGGTCCACTATCAGGAATTAATGGACAAAGAAATATGACAACAAAGTAAAGACAATATTTTATTATGTTGATGAAAAACAGGAAACCATGTTCTGAAATCAGCAACATTACTGAACCCAAACTTGAGACGTCCACCTTAAACAGAAGGACTTCTCCTCTGACTGAAGCTGTCGGATAAATGTAGAGCAGCAGAAACAGAAAGTGGCATGAAAAGAACAAACTCAAACCTGAACTTAAATCTATAATCTGTAACATTTCTGCATTAAACTGTGTATAAACTCTAGAGCTTTGTTCTATATGCTCAATGTAATGATGGTAATAGTGGTGAAGACAACAACTCCCATCATCACACGTACTTCACAACCTTCCTCTGTTGTTATTGTTTTGATGTGAGAGACCCCCTAGTGGCAGGAATTACACATTGTACATTTAATTAAAGGATAATGTCCGACGAGGGGTCCACTATCAGGAATTAATGGACGAAGAACAAACAAAGTAAAGACATTATTTTATCATGTTGATGAAAAACAGGAGTTATTGTACATTCAGCATTAATGTTAGTTGGTGTTCTGAAATCAGCAACATTACATACAGTCTGAACCCGAACTGAGACGTCCACCTTAAACATGAGACGTCCACCTTAAATAGAAGAACTTCTCCTCTGACTGAATGACTAACAGCAGAATTCAACTGATGGAAACTGAATGAAAACACTGTTACAGACTGAATCATCTCCACTTCATTACAGCAAATAGAACATTGTTCATATATTTTGGATCATTTAAACATATATTTTACATATTGTGAACATTTGATATGTGGAATTAAACCATTTTGAAACTTGGCTGCTCAAACATGCAGTTAGTGATGATTATTTTTATGATTTGGTCAAAATAATAAAAAAAATGACAATTTAAAATGACACAGTGTCAATAAAAAGAGAACCAAACATAAAGATCAGAAACTGAGTGAAATCATTAAAAAATAAACATATTGTTCACTGAAAATAAGTAATCTCAAGAAAATAAAAGTCTTGTTTCTATGAAATGTGTCTTATTTTTTGTCTATGAAGAAAAATAATCTTTCAAGCATGTTCTTTATTAGAATCTGGTTTTAAGAAAATATATCTAACTGTCTGTTAATAAGTTATTACAGCTAATATTGAGGTTGATTTAACCAGTAACAACAACGGTTGCATAATATCCCAGCAGAGGAACCAGATTATGGTCCTTATTTTAAGTAAGTAAGAGCACTCACACAACTTCTCACTTTAAGATAAAGTCGTCTGGTCCCAGTGTTGGAAATGAAGCAGCTGTTTAGTTTTTCATTGTTTTAATAAAAAATATAAAAATAAGAATATTTCTGTTTTGTTTTTTTGTTACACATTATTAATCTTATTTGATAATCTTCAATAATTGAGGAAACTTGGATCATATTTAAGAATATTTGTCTGTTTTTGCAGCAGCTTCAATTCAGAGACTTTTCTCTTTAAGAAATATACATCATGAATAAAATCAACCTCTTTATCTCTAACTGCTCTGTTCCATTGTCACACTGACCTTCACTGGTAATATGTTCACTTTATCCACAGTGTTAATGTATGGAAACATCTTCTCAGTGAAAGTGTGTGTGAAGGTGTGTATGTGTGTGTTAGTATCAGGATCAGAGAACGACAGCTTTCCTCTGTTCCAGTCCAGATTCACTCTGATCCTCCGGACCTTCTTCTGAAATAGGAGACCACTTTCCGGAGCTGATGGTGACAATGCATAGTATTCACCTTCATTGAACCATATTACCCATAATCCAGAGAGTGTGACTCCCTTCCTCTGGACAGTCTCTGCAAAGACACCCAGAAACCAGAATGTACTGTCTCCAACCTCGACATCCCAGCTGTGAGTCCCTGAGTTAAAGCCCTCAGAGCCCAGAACAGAGCAGTGGTAATTAAACCTCTCTGGATTATCAGGAAGCTGCTGTTTCTCTCCTGCTAGTTTCACACTGGTCAGATCTTTAGACAGGATGATGTCTGGATCAGCAGTGTTTGGATCCAGAATCACAGGAGTGTAGGAGACCATGTCCTTCATCTTGTTCCAGATGTTGAAGGTCAGGTTGCCCAGGTGTTTGGCCTTGTCTATCAGAGCTCCTGAGGGCAGCTGTGGATCCTCCAGCAGGGGGCGCTGCTGGACTCTTTCCACTGCAGCCTTGTAGTTGTTCAGGAATGAGACGTCTTCAGCTCTCAGCTCCTCCTCTGTGGCTCTGACTGTGTCTGAAAGAGCTGCTATCTCTCTGCTCAGAGCCTCCATCTTCTCCTTCATCATCTGACTCTTCTGCTCCTCTTCCTCCCTCAGTGCAGCCAGCCTGGCCTCCTCTTCCTCTTCTAGAAACTGGTGAAGCTTCTTAAACTGCTCCTTAATCTGCCTCTCTGTGCGTCGGGTCTGGACCTTCATGTGTTCTGCTGTTTGATCAAACTTCACTTTAACTTCTTCACAAACCTTTAACTTCTCCTTTAAGGGCTCCAGAGTTTCCTGAAGTTCCTTCTTTTGTTGTCGTGCAGCTTCATCGATGGGTCTGAATCTGTGGTTGGTGTGTTTTTCTGAATCTCTGCAGACAACACACACTGGCTGCTGATGGTCCAGACAGAAGAGTTTGAGTTTCTCAGAGTGCAGACTGCAGAGAGCCTCTGAAGATCTCTGATCTCTTTCCTGTAAGAAACTCTCACACAGGTTCTTTAAAGCCCGGTTTATAGGTGGGTGTTCCTTTGAAGATCTTCTCTTACAAACTGGACACTCACGTGTTATTTTCTCCTTCCACCAGCTCTTCTGACAGTCTTTACAGAAGCTGTGGCTGCATGACAGAACAACAGGATCTCTAAAGACGTCACAACAGATCGGACAGCAGAAATCCTCCTCTGGTCTGGAAGCCATTTTGTCTCTGAGTGCAGCTTGAAACAGCAGACAGTATGTTAAACAGGAAGTCAAGTGTGTTTACCCGTCGTGCTGTGAAAAGTTACCTGTGTTACTTTCACTTTGAGTCTCTGAGAGTTTTTTCAGTCTGCAGCAGGTTGAAGTACTTTAAAGTACTCTGAAGTACTTTAGAGTACTTCAGTCCTCCGTCCTGTAACTGTCCTCCCTCAGTTAAAGTCACAGCTTTGTAATGAAGGTAAATCTTACCATCTGTGTGTCCGTCTGTGTGTCTGTCCTCAGTGAGAACTGAACAGGAACAACCTGTTTCCTGATTGGTGTAAGATGATGTCATTAAGGGGCGGAGCTTTGTCAGCTCACTGCTGTGTCTCATTTTAAAGGGAAATATGATCCATCACACTGCTCTGAGATCACGTCACAAATAAAACAACCAGAGCAAATTCACTCTCACTCATATTTCTGTGACGAAAAAAAACAACTACCATGATCCCATGCTGCTTCATTACTTCATCAAAGTTCCTCTTTTGTCATTGTTCTGATGAGAGAGACCCCCTGTTGGTAGAAATTACACATTGTAGGTAGCCTACAGTACTTGAGTAAATGTACTCGGTTACATTCCACCACAGTTTGAAAGGAATATAAAAACTTGTCACGAATCATTGTTTCACTCAATAACATTGTGAAATACTAATAAATGTTGGATCTGTCACTCACCGATCCAAAATGGTTTCCTCCCTGCAAACTACAACAGCCAGCTCATGTCTCTTCTGGAGCACACACTGGTGTAAATGTAGAGCAGCAGAAACAGAAAGTGGCATGAAAAGAACAAACTCAAACCTGAACTTAAATCTGTAACAATTCTGCATTAAACTGTGTATAAACTTTAGAGCTTTGTTCTATACGCTCAATGTAATGATGGTAATAGTGGTGAAGACAACAACTCCCATCATCCCACCCTACTTCACAACCTTCCTCTGTTGTTATTGTTTTGATGTGAGAGACCCCCTAGTGGCAGGAATTACACATTGTACATTTAATTAAAGGATAATGTCCGACGAGGGGTCCACTATCAGGAATTAATGGACGAAGAACAAACAAAGTAAAGACAATATTTTATTATGTTGATGAAAAACAGGAGTTATTGTACATTCAGCATTAATGTTAGTTAATGTTCTGAAATCAGCAACATTACACACAGTCTGAACCCAAACTGAGACGTCCACCAACTAACAGCAGAATTCAACTGATGGAAACTGAATGAAAACACTGTTACAGACTGAATCATCTCCACTTCATTACAGCAAATAGAACATTGTTCATATATTTTGGATCATTTAAACATATATTTTACATATTGTGAACATTTGATATGTGGAATTAAACCATTTTGAAACTTGGCTGCTCAAACATGCAGTTAGTGATGATTATTTTTATGATTTGGATCCATCAGCTTCCACAGAGTGGTTGCTGGTCTTTACGGCTCCACACACACAAGTCAAGATAATAAAAAAATGACAATTTAAAATGACACAGTGTCAATAAAAAGAGAACCAAACATAAAGATCAGAAACTGAGTTAAATCATTTTATATCTGAAAAAGGTCGACAACAGAAACAAAAATAAACATTGTACACTGAAAATTATTATTGTGAAGAAAGTAAAAAAGTTTCTGGGAAATTAGATTTATTTTTTGTCTATAAAGAAAAATTATATTTTAAAATATAAAAATATATGTGTCTTAATAAGATATTCCAGCTAATATTGAGCTCGATTTAACCAGTAACAACAACGGTTGCATAATATCCCAGCAGAGGAACCAGATTATTGTCCTTATTTTCAGAGTAAGAGCACTTGCACAACTTTAAGAGAAAGTCGTCTGGTCCCAGTGTTGGAAATCAGAATCAGAATCAGAATCAGAATGAGATTTATTGCCAGGTAGATTTTTACACATACGAGGAAATTTGTCTTGGTGCAATGGTGTTTAAAATATACAATCACACAAAAAATAAAAAGATAAATATATAAATCACACAAAAATCACACAAGAATAAAGTACTTTTTAAAAAAAAAATATAGATAAATAAAGATAAGAAAGATAAGAAAAGATAGGAAAACTGTACAGAAGACGGGAGTGCATTAATGTAATGCATATATACAGGGTGGGTATAAGAGTCAGTGACAGTGGGGGGTCCGGGCCTTGTTGATGAGGCCAGCTGCAGACGGGAAGAAACTGTATTTGTGGAGAGAGGTTTTGGTCCTGATGGACTGTAGCATCCTGCCAAAGAGTTTGTGGCCGGGGTGGGAGGGGTCAGCCACAATCTTGCCTCTTGCCTGCTGAGGAGCAGTTTCAGTTTAACAGCTTCAATTCAGATACTTTTGTCTTTAAGAAATAAACATCATGACTTCGCTGGTAATATCTTCAGTGGGACTTTATCCCCAGTGAAAATGTACGGAAACATCCTCTCAGTGAAAGTGTGTGTGAAGGTGTGTATGTGTGTGTTAGTTTCAGGATCAGAGAACGACAGCTTTCCTCTGTTCCAGTCCAGATTCACTCTGATCCTCGGGACCTTCTTCTGAACTCTGAGAACAGTGAGTGGAGCTGATGGTGACTCTACTGAGTATTCACCTTTATAGAACTGTATTACCCATAGTCCAGAGAGTGTGACTCCCTTCCTCTGGACAGACTCTGCTAACACACCCAGTTCCCAGTCTGTATTGTCTCCAACCTCGACATTCCAGCTGTGAGTCCCTGAGTTAAAGCCCTCGGAGCCCAGAACAGAGCAGTATTCATCAAACCTCTCTGGATTGTCAGGAAGCTGCTGTTTCCCGCCTCCTCGTCTCACACTGGTCAGATCTTCAGACAGGATGAGGTTTGGACCAGCAGTGTTTGGATCAAGATTTACAAGACTGTAGGAGACCATGTCCTTCATCTTGTTCCAGATGTTGAAGGTCAGGTTGCCCAGGTGTTTGGCCTCGTCTATCAGAGCTCCTGAGGGCAGCTGTGGATCCTCCAGCAGGGGGCGCTGCTGGACTCTTTCCACTGCAGCCTTGTAGTTGTTCAGGAATGAGACATCTTCAGCTCTCAGCTCCTCCTCTGTGGCTCTGACTGTGTCTGAAAGAGCTGCTATCTCTCTGCACAGAGCCTCCATCTTCTCCTTCATCATCTGACTCTTCTGCTCCTCTTCCTCCCTCAGTGCAGCCAGCCTGGCCTCCTCTTTGTCTTGTAGAAACTGGTGAAGCTTCTTAAACCTCTCCTTAATCAGCCTCTCTGTGCGTCGGGCCTGGATCTTTATGTGTTCTGCTGTTTGATCAAACTTCACTTTAACTCCTTCAGAAACCTTTAACTTCTCCTTTAAGGGCTCCAGAGATTCCTGAAGTTCCTTCTTGTGTTGTCGTGCAGCTTCATCGATGGGTCTAAATCTGTGGTTGGTGTGTTTTTCTGAATCTCTGCAGATGTGACACACTGGCTGCTGATGGTCCAGACAGAAGAGTTTGAGTTTCTCAGAGTGCAGACTGCAGAGAGCCTCTGAAGATCTCTGATATCTCTCCTGTAAGAAACTCTCACACAGGTTTTTTAAAGCCAAGTTTATAGGTGGTTCCTGCCTCGAGGATCTTCTCTTACAAACTGGACACTCACGTGTAATTTTCTCTGTCCACCAGCTCTTCAGACAGTCTCTACAGAAGCTGTGGCTGCATGACAGAACAACAGGATCTCTAAAGACATCACAACAGACCGGACAGCAGAAATCCTTCTCTGATCTGGAAGCCATTTTGTCTCAGAGTGCAGCTGGAAACAGCAGATTAAAAGTTAAAACATTATGTCAGGCTGTGAGAAGTTGCCTCAGTTACTTTCACTTTGTGTCTGTGGGTTTTTCTCAGTCAGCAGCAAGTT
The DNA here is from genome assembly GCF_905237075.1 of Dicentrarchus labrax. NCBI lineage: Eukaryota > Metazoa > Chordata > Actinopteri > Moronidae > Dicentrarchus > Dicentrarchus labrax. The sequence goes on along the minus strand of NW_026136718.1, from coordinate 1,212,044 downwards.
GAAGTACTTTGGTGTACTTCAGAGTACTTCAGTATATTTCATTATACTTCACTGTACTTCAGTATACTTCAGTCCTCCCTCCTGTACGTGTCCTCCCTCAGTTAAAGTCACAGGTTTGTAATAAAGGTAAATCTTACCGTCTGTGTGTCCGTCTGTGTGTCTCTCCTCAGTGAGAACTGAACAGGAACAACCTGTGGTGTCAGATGATGTCATTCAGGGGCGGAGCTTTGTCAGCTTACTGCTGTTTCTCATTTTAAAGGGAAATATGATCCATCACACTGCTCTGAGATCACATCACAAAGAAAACAACCAGAGCAAATTCACTTTCACTCGTATTTCTGTGATTGTTTTTTGTTTGTTTTAAATCATTTAAAAAAAAAAAATAATGAGCAGCAGTGCATCAGAAATGTTAGTATGAGTCAAACACATGTCTGACACTGTGCTCACACATACAAACACAAATAAAAGAAACTCTGAACAATAAGTATTATAAAGTCAGTCACTGTTGCCAGATTCATCTTTTTGACCAGTTATAGATGATAGTGTGAAGACACTGGGAGGACGACACATGCACACATTTCACCACAGGTGGGTTTCTATAACGAAAAGACTGCGTACAGTTGAGCGCAGCACAGTTTATATTTTCATGCGTCAGTAGATTCTATGTGAGTACGCAAAGTTTTAGGATGAAGTTTCATTAATGAGGAGACTGAGCTTCAGCTTCAAGCTCAGCTCATTGTACACAGAAAAGTTCCCATAAAGACACAAGAACATTTAATTAAGTCTCAAGTTATTAAGTTGTGAATTATAAAATGATATGTGAATTAAAACAACATTAAGTCTCGTGGCTGAATTTAATTATCAAAACTGAAATTGTGACATTGGCAGTTCCTCTGGATGAACTTTCACATTCAAGAACCAGAGACATAAATTACTTTATTCAGACGGCAGCCATTTATCATTTCACAAGACAAAACTGTGTGTAGGTGAGAATAGATTTACATCAGTCTCATGCAAAGAGCTGAATATGAAGCCAGTGGTGGAGGAAGTACTCAGATCCTGTAAACCCTTGATATGTTTATGAGCAAAAATCTTGATTTGAAAAATAACTAAAGCTGTCGGAATAAATGTAGAGCAGCAGAAACAGAAAGTGGCATGAAAAGAACAAACTCAAACCTGAACTTAAATCTATAATCTGTAACATTTCTGCATTAAACTGTGTATAAACTCTAGAGCTTTGTTCTATATGCTCAATGTAATGATGGTAATAGTGGTGAAGACAACAACTCCCATCATCCCACGTACTTCACCAAACTTCCTCTGTTGTTATTGTTTTGAAGTGAGAGACCCCCTAGTGGCAGAAATAACATATTGTACGTTTAATTAAAGGAAAATTCCCGACGAGGGGTCCATTATCAGGAATTAATGTACAAAGAAATATGACAACAAAGTAAAGACATTATTTTATTATGTTGATGAAATGAACAGGAGTAATTGTGCATTCAGCATTAATGTTAGTTAATGTTCTGAAATCAGCAACATTACATACAGTCTGAACCCAAACTGAGACGTCCACCTTAAACATGAGACATCCACCTTAAATAGAAGAACTTTTCCTCTGACTGAATGACTAACAGCAGAATTCAACTGATGGAAACTGAATGAAAACACTGTTACAGACTGAATCATCTCCACTTCATTACAGCAAATAGAACATTGTTCATATATTTTGGATCATATATTTTTACATATTGTGAACATTTCATATGTGGAATTAAACCATTTGGAAACTTGGCTGCTCAAACATGGAGTTAGTGATGATTATTTTTATGATTTGCCTCCATCAGCTTCCACAAAGTGGTTGCTGGTCTTCACGTTTCCACACACACACACACACACACACACACACACACACACACACACACACACACACACACACACACACACACACACACACACACACAAGTCAAAATAATAAAAAAAATGACAATTTAAATGACACAGTGTGATAAAAGAGAACCAAACATAAAGATCAGAAACTGAGTGAAATCATTTTATATCTGAAAAAGGTCGACAACAGAAACAAAAAGCAGGTTTTCAAGCTAAATGACAACAAAAATAAAATAAAAACAATAAATAAACATATTGTGCACTTAATATAATTAATCTGAAGAAAATAAAAGTCTTGTTTCTAAGAAAGTTGTTTTATTAATTGTCTATGAATAAAACTGATCTTTTCAAGGATGTTCTGCATTAGAATCTAGTTTTAAGAAAATATATCTAACTGTGTCTTAATAAGTTATTAACCAGTAACAACAATGGTTGCATAATATTCCGGTAGAGGAACCAGATTATTGTCCTTATTTTCAGAGTAAGAGCACTCACACAACTTCTCACTTTAAGAGAAAGTCCTCTGGTCCCAGTGTTGGAAATGAAGCAGCTGTTTAGTTTTCCATTGTTTTAATAAAAAATTATAAAAATAAGAATGATTAGTTTGTTTTTTTGTTACACATTATTAATCTCATTTGAATAATCTTCAATAATTGAGGAAACTTGGATCATATTTAAGAATATTTGTCTGTTTTTGCAGTGTTGGAATAATGAGACAGCAGGAGGAGCAGGTTCAGTTTAACAGCTTCAATTCAGAGACTTTTCTCTTTAAGAAATATACATCATGAATATAATCAACCTCTTTATCTCTAACTGCTCTGTTCCACTGTCACACTGACCTTCACTGGTAATATCTTCACTTTATCCACAGTGTTAATGTATGGAAACATCTTCTCAGTGAAAGTGTGTGTGAAGGTGTGTATGTGTGTGTTAGTATCAGGATCAGAGAACGACAGCTTTCCTCTGTTCCAGTCCAGATTCACTCTGATCCTCTGGAGCTTCTTCTGAAATAGGAGACCACTTTCCGGAGCTGATGGTGACAATGCATAGTATTCACCTTCATTGAACCATATTACCCATAATCCAGACTGTATCTCTCCCTTCCTCTGGACAGACTCTGCAAAGACACCCAGAAACCAGAATGTACTGTTTCCAACCTCGACATCCCAGCTGTGAGTCCCTGAGTTAAAGCCCTCAGAGCCCAGAACAGAGCATTGGTAATTAAACCTCTCTGGATTATCAGGAAGCTGCTGTTTCTCTCTTATTAGTTTCACACTGGTCAGATCTTTAGACAGGATGATGTTTGGATCAGCAGTGTTTGGATCCAGAATCACAGGAGTGTAGGAGACCATGTCCTTCATCTTGTTCCAGATGTTGAAGGTCAGGTTGCCCAGGTGTTTGGCCTTGTCTATCAGAGCTCCTGAGGGCAGCTGTGGATCCTCCAGCAGGGGGCGCTGCTGGACTCTTTCCACTGCAGCCTTGTAGTTGTTCAGGAATGAGACGTCTTCAGCTCTCAGCTCCTCCTCTGTGGCTCTGACTGTGTCTGAAAGAGCTGCTATCTCTCTGCTCAGAGCCTCCATCTTCTCCTTCATCATCTGACTCTTCTGCCCCTCTTCCTCCCTCAGTGCAGCCAGCCTGGCCTCCTCTTCCTCTTCTAGAAACTGGTGAAGCCTCTTAAACTGCTCCTTAATCTGCCTCTCTGTGTGTCGGGCCTGGACCTTCATGTGTTCTGCTGTTTGATCAAACTTCACTTTAACTTCTTCACAAACCTTTAACTTCTCCTTTAAGGGCTCCAGAGTTTCCTGAAGTTCCTTCTTGTGTTGTCGTGCAGCTTCATCGATGGGTCTGAATCTGTGGTTGGTGTGTTTTTCTGAATCTCTGCAGACGAGACACACTGACTGCTGATGGTCCAGACAGAAGAGTTTGAGTTTCTCAGAGTGCAGACTGCAGAGAGCCTCTGAAGATCTCTGATCTCTTTCCTGTAAGAAACTCTCACACAGGTTCTTTAAAGCCCGGTTTATAGGTGGGTGTTCCTTTGAAGATCTTCTCTTACAAACTGGACACTCATGTGTTTTCTTCTCCGCCCACCAGCTCTTCTGACAGTCTTTACAGAAGCTGTGGCTGCATGACAGAACAACAGGATCTCTAAAGACCTCACAACAGATCGGACAGCAGAAATCCTCCTCTGGTCTGGAAGCCATTTTGTCTGAGTGCAGCTGGAAACAGCAGACAACAAGTTAAACATTAACTCAGGTGTGTTTCCCCGCCCTGCTGTGAAATGTTACCTCTGTTACTTTCACTTTGAGTCTGAGTTTTTTCAGTCTGCAGCAGGTTGAAGTACTTTGAAGTACTCTGAAGTACTTTAGAGTACTTCAGTCCTCCGTCCTGTAACTGTCCTCCCTCAGTTAAAGTCACAGCTTTGTAACGAAGGTAAATCTTACCGTCTGTCCGTCTGTGTGTCTCTCCTCAGTGAGAACTGAACAGGTACAACCTGTTTCCTCGGTGGTGTCAGCTGATGTCATTAAGGGGTAGAGCTAGAGCTGTCAGCTGACTGCTGTGTCTCATGTTAAAGGGAAATATGATCCATCACACTGCTCTGAGATCACGTCACAAATAAAACAACCAGAGCAAATTCACTTTCACTCATATTTCTGTGAGGAAGAAAAAGTTATTCAATAAAGTCCAAGTTATATTTGACTAATATATTTGGGACATTGTAGTAAGATTATTGTAGTCATTTACTGGTTTATTAGGGACCGTGACGGAGGCGAGGAGGAAGATATTCCACTCGTGGCTGACCCGATGGTAGCAACAATGTCTCTGATTATAATTATGTAAAGCATTTTGAATTTAAAGCTTATTTATTTGAATATAAACTGTTTATAAATGTCTTTCAATTCATTTGGAATATGGCAGAATGTTGATTGCTATCTTTAAAACCCTTTTTCTCAAAAACAAGGTTTGGTGACAGTCGACCTTTGGAAGAGCGTGTCTCATACAATTTTGGAGTAGAAAAATAATTTTGGTATCGCCATGAAGCTGAGACTTTCCTCTTTACAGCCATGAAGAAAACTCAAAATGTGTTTCTGGGTCAAAATGACTCAAAATGATGGAGCCGGTCACAAATGCTATGCGTCGCTTTGGGGTAGACCACTAGGTGGCGCTACTATTAAGAAAAGTATGTTTAGGCTAATAACTCCCGCATCGTTTGTCTCACATTCAAAAACCTTATATCCACGCGTTCGGTGAATGGAGCTCAATCTCCCTATATAGGCCACGCCCACTTCCACCTAGATTTTTTTCCCGCTAGAGCGCAAAATGTCCAAAAACCACATTTTCGTGATCCATCTATCCGTCCTGGCAAAAAAAGTAATTTAAAGTATTTTGATATTTCAAAAAAATAAGGAAGTTATAAAATTAGCACTTCCTATTGATTTTTTGTCAAAAAAGGAAGTGGGGTATGTTATGTCCGATTTACACCAACCTTGGGTCAATAGTTCCTCATGTCTTCATTATGTATCGTGCACAATTTCAGGTCATCACCACAAGGTGGCGCTCTTTAAAATGAAGAAGTTTATATCTCTGCATCGGTAAGTGTGATTAAAATGAAACTTGGTACGATGCTTGCCCATGGCTCCCTGAGGGTCCCCTAAAAAGGAAAAAAAATCACGCCACTAGGTGGCGCTCTGGTGGCAGGGTAAATCACTGTGCAGAGACAGTAATAGTTATGAATATGAAATTCACAGGACATGTGTAGACTGGTGCCTGTAGCTCAAATACCAAAAATTGTGTTTGTCATGCTACGGTAAGCGTACAGACTCCTTCCCGGTTCACTTCCTGCTCTGTGTACACTGTTTGGTGCTGTAGCTCTGTCAGTGAACGCTAAATATAAATCTGTTTTACTCGTTACAGCGGTTATTTTCCCGCTTAACATTTAAACGTAGACTAGTTCTACCTAAACACTCAGAGTTTCTCCTTCTTTTAGCGACTTTTCACTACTTTCAAAGTTTTTCATACACGCTAGCTTCATTAGCATTAGCAGTTAGCTATGGCTTCTCCCTCTCCCTCTCCTCTGTCCTGCTCAGTGTGTCAGATGTTCAGTTATTCCTCTGCCTCCTTTAATGATAATGGTACCTGTATTAAATGTAGTTTATTTACTGCGCTGGAGGCGAGGCTTAGTGAGTTAGAGGAACGGCACCGCACCACAGAGATATCTTTAGCCGCTATAGTTAGCCAGCCCCCAGTAGCCGGTGCGGTCTGACCGAAGGTTGCTTCTGTTAGCTCTGTAGTTCCCCCGGTAGTTCCTCCGGTAGTTCCCACGGTAGGTTCCCCTGGTAGTTCCTCCGGTAGATCCCCCGGTAGGTTCCCCCGGTAGTTCCCGAGCAGCCGGGAAGACAGGGAGGCTGGGTGACTGAGCGAAGGAAGACTAAAACACTGAAGCCCACAGTTCACCACCAACCGCTTCATGTTTCTAATACATTTTCCCCACTCAGCGATACACCCGCTGAGGAACCAACTCTGGTTATTGGCAGCTCCATAGTCAGAAACGTGAAGTTAGCGAAGCCAGTGGCCATAGTTAAATGTATCCCTGGGGCCAGAGCGGGCGACATTGAATCATATTTAAAACTGCTGGCTAAAGATAAACGTAAATATCTAAAAAAACAACCTGGGTCACTAAGATTAGGAGGAGACATGCGCATCCATCCCACTTTGGATGGAGCGGCTCTCAAATGTATAAAACCTAGTATAAAGAGAGGGCTCCCCCCCCCTTTTTTGGGGGGGCACTCTCTTATCAAAATATGGCAAAGTTTATTTCTAAAACCTGACAGTCCAGAGTTAGGACCAGGAAGCAGAGCTGCTGTCTTACACACTTCTCTGCACTTTCTTTAGAACAGTCACCCACCCAAAACCCCATAGAGACTGTGTCTGTCCCCCCGACCACCTAAACTATTTAAAGAAATAAAAACAAGAGGAGTTAAACATAAAAATCTAATAAAAATTAAAACCAACTCCTCAGTAGCACAAAATAAGAGAATGAAATGTGGGCTGTTAAATATCAGGTCTCTGTCCTCTAAAGCTGTTTTAGTGAATGAATTAATATCAGATTATGATATTGATTTACTTTGTCTTACTGAGACCTGGTTGTCCCACGAGGAGTATGTTAGCCTAAATGAATCCACCCCCCCCCCAGTCATATTAATATTATAATATCATATTATTTTCCTCGAGGCACTGGCCGAGGAAGTGGAGTAGCAGCCATATATGATTCGAGCGTTTTAACGGACCCTAAACCTAAACTAAATTATAATTCATTTGAAAGCCTTGTTCTTAGTCTTTCTCACCCAAACTGGAAAACACTGCAGCCAGTTCTATTTGTTATAGTGTACCGCGCTCCTGGACCGTACTCTGATTTTATATCTGAATTCTCAGAGTTTCTATCAAGTTTAGTCCTTAAATCAGATAAAGTAATTATTGTAGGTGATTTTAATATTCATGTGGATGTTAACAATGACAGCCTTAGTAATGCATTTATATCATTTATAGACTCAATTGGCTTCTGTCAGAGTGTAAATAAACCAACTCATTGTTTTAATCAAACTCTTGACCTTGTTCTATCATATGGCATTGATATTGAACATTTAATAGTCTTCCCACATAATCCTTTCCTATCTGACCATTATTTATTAACTTTTGAATTCATGTTGTTAGATTATAAGCCATTAGGCAAAACTTCCTACAGCAGATGTCTATCTGACAGTGCTGTTGCTAAATTTAAGGAGGAGATTCCTTCAGTGTTTAATTCAATGCCATGTCTGAATTATACAGAGTCCTATAATGACTTTAGTCCCTCTGAAATTGATAATCTTGTCGATAGTGCTACAGGCTCACTACGATCAACATTAGACTCTATCGCTCCTATAAAAAGGAAATTATTAAAACATAGGAGACTAGCCCCTTGGTATAACCACCAAACCCGCCAGTTAAAACAAATAGCTAGGAAATCTGAAAGGAAATGGCGCTCTTCCAAATGATCAGAATATCGCTCAAATTGGCAAGATAATCTTAAAACTTATAGAAAGGCCCTCCGTAATGCCAGAGGAGCCTATTACTCAGCACTAATAGAAGAAAATAAGAATAACCCTAGGTTCCTCTTCACCACTGTAGCCAGGCTGACAGAGTCACAGCTCTATTGAGCCACATATCCCCATAAACTTAAGTAGCAATGACTTCATGAGCTTCTTCTATAATAAAATTATTACTATTAGAGAAAAAATTAATCACCAACTGCCATCAACAGTTATCAGTGGCTCTCCAAGATCAGGGACTTCTGTCAATGTAAACTTCGATATATATTTAGACTGTTTTTCTGCTGCTACTTCAATCATTTCTTCATCGAAGCCATCAACCTGTCTATTAGACCCGATCCCAACTAGGCTGCTTAAAGAAGTTGTTCCCTTAATTGGCACTTCTTTACTGGATATGATTAATCTTTCTTTATTATCAGGATATGTACCACAGTCCTTTAAAGTAGCTGTAATTAAACCCCTTCTTAAAAAGCCCACTCTTGACCCAGGGGTTTTAGCCAACTATAGACCGATTTCTAACCTCCCCTTCCTCTGTAAGATTCTGGAGAAAGTAGTCGCCAAAGAGTTGTGTGACTTTCTACATAACAATAGTTTATTTGAGGATTTTCAGTCAGGATTTAGAGTTCATCATAGCACAGAGACAGCTCTGGTTAAAGTTAATAATGACCTTCTGATTGCTTCTGACAATGGACTTGTCTCTGTACTTGTATTATTAGATCTTAGTGCTGCATTTGACACCATTGACCATAATATTCTTTTACAGAGACTTGAGCATCAAATTGGCATTAAAGGAACCGCACTAAGCTGGTTTAAGTCATATTTATCAGATCGTTCGCAGTTTGTACATGTTAACGATGAATCTTCAATAAATACTACAGTTAGTCATGGAGTTCCACAAGGTTCTGTACTTGGACCAATACTATTTACTTTATATATGCTCCCTTTAGGCAACATTATTAGGAATCACTCCATTAACTTTCACTGTTATGCAGATGATACGCAGTTATATCTATCAATCAAGCCCAATGAAATTAATCAATTATCTAAATTACAAACGTCGTCTTATGTCTTAAGGACATAAAATCCTGGATGACCTGCAATTTTCTGATGTTAAACTCAGAAAAAAACGAAATTCTTGTTCTTGGCCCCAGAAACCTTAGAGACTCACTGTCTAAAGATATAGTTACTCTAGATGGCATTACCTTGGCCTCTAGCACCACTGTCAGGAATCTTGGAGTTATCTTTGATCAGGATTTATCATTTAACTCCCACATAAAGCAGACCTCTAGGACTGCCTTCTTTCATTTACGTAATATTAGAAAAATTAGACACATACTATCACAGACAGATGCAGAAAAACTAATCCATGCATTTGTTATTTCAAGGCTGGATTACTGCAACTTTTTATTATCAGGTTGCCCTAATAAGTCCATTAAAACGCTCCAATTAATTCAGAACGCTGCAGCACGAGTACTGACAGGAACTAGAAAAAGAGATCACAACCCTCCTGTACTAGCTTCTCTGCATTGGCTCCCTGTAAAATGTAGAATAGAATTTAAAATCCTCCTCCTCACCTACAAAGCTCTTCATGGTCAGGCCCCTTCATATCTTAAAGAGCTCATAGTACCCTATTACCCCACTAGAACACTACGTTCTCTGAATGCTGGGCTACTTGTGGTTCCTATAGTCTCTAAAAGTAGAACAGGAGCCAGAGCCTTCAGTTACCAAGCTCCTCTCCTGTGGAACCAGCTTCCAGTTGTGGTTCGGGAGGCAGACACCCTCTCCACATTCAAGAGTAGGCTTAAGACATTCCTCTTTGATAAAGCTTATAGTTAGGGCTGGATCAGGTGAGTCCTGAACCATCCCTTAGTTATGCTGCTATAGGCCTAGACTATCGGGGGATTTCCCATGGTGCACTGAGCTCCTCCCTTCCTCTCTCTTTCTGCACTCATTCATGTTCCATTAATGCATGTTACTAACTCCACTTCTTCCCCGGAGTTCTTGTGCTTTCTCGTCTTGCAGGTTCTTGTCGATCCTGGTGGAGCCTCCTGCCATGGTCCTGCTACATTGCCATTGCCAATACTGTTGTTGCTGTGCACCTGTCTGTCTGTTTCTCGCTCTCTCTCTCTCTCTGCCTCTCTCTCTCTCTCACCCCAACTGGTCGAGACAGACGACCACCCACCTAGAGCCGGAGGATCTGTCCTAGGTTTCTGCCTTTTAACAGGCAGTTTTTCCTTGCCCTTGTCGCCAAGTGCTTGCTCATGGTGGTACTGTTGGGTCTCTGTAATTAATGTTTTAAAGAGTTCGGTCTAGACCTGCTCTATTTGAAAAGTGTCCTGAGATAACTTCTGTTATGAATTGGCGCTATACAAATAAAAATTAATTGAATTGAATTGAATTTGTAGCGCCCCCTACAGGACTGTTAAAAAGCAGCCCCGGCGCCACGTTTCACTGATATGTATGAAACTCGGTAGGCATGTGTAAGGTGCCGAGATGTACAAAAAAGCCTCTTGGACCCATGCCCCAAAACCCACAGGAAGTCTGCAATTTTAATTTTCACCATTGTTGTCATTTTGACTTTTTGGGCTTGTATTTGAACTAACTCCTCCTAGGGAATTTCTGGGATCTGCTTCAAAATTGGTCAGTACAGTCAAAAAATGGTACTGAATGAACGCTATTCAATTTGTGTTCGCTGAAGGGCGTGTCCGTGGCGTGCCATCAAAGGTGGCCATTTAGAAGTCCGTGGTCTTGTATTTGAACAAACCCCTAGGGAATTTATCAGATCTGTTTCAAAACTGGACAGTACACTTGAATAATAATAATAATGATTACAAGTTGTGCTATTTGTGACGTTGAAGGGCGTGTCTGTGGCGTGCCGTCAAAGTCGGCCACTGTGATGCCATTTCCGGCATTTCAGGGCTTCTATTTTAACTAACTCCTACATATTTTATCATATTGACTTCATATTCCATCACTGCAATCTCAACACATTGGTGATCATAAATTTACTGTGCATCAAACTGTGTGTCCGTGGCATGGCGCTGCATTTCCACCTTTCTCAGTGAAGAGTCTCTCTATGAAAGCTCAAGTCTTTTGCGGTGTCTGAAACGCGTGACAACGTAGAGTGGTCTCCCTCAGCTTCTGGAGATGAGGGCTTGGGAGTGGCGTGACGTGAAGCAACCGCTGCCTGGCGAGCTGATTTACGTGGGATTTCCATGTCGTGGTCCACACGTGTTACGACGGCACGTGGCGCGGCCGCGGCACGCCCCGAGTTGCGTGGAGTGCGAGGTCCCGCCCAACGCTGCTTGCAGCTTTAATTAATAATTACATTTGATGGTTTTCAGGTATTTTACAAATATTTTCAAACCTATTACTAATATTTTGGGGTATTTTCAATTTTTTTTCCCTAATTTTAAACTGATATTTAAGTGAAATTAAACCCCTGAACCATGAACACTGAAGGAATTCTAACCGGGAGAAGCTGACTGCAATGACAATGGCAATTGTGGTGAATACAACAACTCCCATGATCCCAGTTGCTTCACCACCTTATCAAACTTCCTCTTTTGTCATTGTTCTGATGAGAGAGACCCCTTGTTGGTAGAAATTACACATTGTACATTCAAGAAGCCTACAGTACTTGAGTAAATGTACTCAGTTACATTCCACCACAGTTTGAAACAAATATAAAAATGAAACTGCTGATCTGTATTTCGGTTTGTGCAGTGATCTTTAATATGACAAAAATATGAACTAATGTACAGAGCAGCATCATTAAATATGACTCGTTCACAGAGGTAAATACGCTGAGAGTCTCTCAGTGAGTGTGAGCCGGCGATGAACAGATGAATGTGTGTTGAGTTTCGGGGGAGCAGCTTGTAGAAATCCAGCTTCTGGGGTTTTCAACCAGCACGCAGTCCGAGCCCACGTCGGACTCACTGCGGCCCGCTGCCCCCTTCAGTCTGGAAAAGGACACTGAGCGACCGTCAGCCCACATCCAGCGACCCGGACCTCCAGACAGACCTGAGACACATGAAGAACAGTTAACTGCCTGAAAACTGGACAACAACAATCACTAGTAATAATATAATATAATATAATCCGATAGAGGTTCAACACCCAGGTCTAACAGACAGTCGACCTCATGCAGAAACATTTTCTTAAATCTCTGTTTTCTTTGAGGTTTGTTCAAAGTCAGATTCAAGAAACGTCACAAGTCGCTTGTTTCAATTAATAAAATTGTGAAATATTAATAAATGTTGGATCCGTCACTCACCGATCCAAAATGGCTTCTTCCCTGCAAACTTCCACAGCCAGCTCATGTCTCTTCTGGAGCGCACGCTGGTCAGGCTGCTGTTAAACCTGACACACAAATGTTAGTATGAGTCAAACATACGTCTGACGCTAATCACAATTAACGGAACAGATTAATATTTCCTGCCATCAGAATCTGTTCATTAAACAGAAAACTTTATTATAAAAGTGACGAGACCCGAAAGAGTTTTAAGAAGATGAATGAAGATCATTTTTCAATATTGTTCACAGATCTTAACTTGGTGAGTAAAATGTTATTATAACCAACAGCAATGATCGATAAAACTCTAGAAATAAGGTAATGGATGAAGTTGAAATAAAAGTGTGTTGTTTACAGCAATGAGCAGGTCCTCTCTGCGCTGGCCCAGCTGGCCACAGATGAGCTGCGGGTGTAACAGCGTCTCCTGTAGTGAGTCCAACCGTCGGAACAGGAGCTGCTGACTGACCTCCCCGTCTGAGGACACAAAGAGAGAATTATTATAACCAGCTATACAAACTGCAACGCCTCTGACTGGACTCTATGGGGGGATTTATCTTGCTGCTGACACCCCTCAAAACGAGACGATGCATCTCGAGGGGTTTATCCCAAGATAGTAACATTTGTGAATTTCAGCTCCAGTTGTTTGACTGCAGATGTCTGCCTTCACCAGAAATATGATTTCATAAAGTTTATATCTATAAGTTTCACAAAAGCAGAATTAGGAAATCCAGGATAACTAGGCTTGACGTAGCCTAGTCAGTGCAGTCGGGCTAAATAGGTTTAAATGGTTATAATGGTGAAGACGTATTAAACATACTTTACATAATGGAAGCGTGGCAGACAATATCAGAAATGCACAAATGAAAAGTACATTTGTTATAAGGAGTTCGGTCTAGACCTGCTCTATTTGAAAAGTGTCCTGAGATAACTTCTGTTATGAATTGGCGCTATACAAATAAAAGTGAATTGAATTGAATTTGTCTTAAAAGTGAGCAGCGGAGGTTACTCAGGAAATATTTTGTTGCTTTATAAAGTTAATTTAAAATAAAGTTTGAAACATTTCTGAGTGTGTTAAATAAATCAGATTTTTGAAGTGTGTCGATACTGACCTATTATTCTAATTATTAAATAATGACACAGATGGTGGGGGACGAGGATCAATCAACCCTGGCTTAAGCTGCTTGGTCAGTGACTGTGTGTACCTTGCGCTGGCGTAGCTCCGGGTGGTGTCTGGGTTCTGGATGATCCATCTGAGGAGGATCTCCGACTGGGAGCTCCTGCAGGAGGCGACCGCGAGTTGACCGGCTCCACAGGTCATCCCCCGGCTTTAGCTCCTCCAGCCGGAGAGGAGTCAGACTGTGGAACTGATGCAGGAGAAGAACCAGTAACACATTAACACAGTGTGTGTGTGTGTGTGTGTGTGTGTGTGTGTGTGTGTGTGCGTGTACGTGTAACTGTGGAGAAACTAACAGTTTAACTAACAGTCTTACCGTCCAGACCTTCTCCTCAGACCTCCTCTCTCCTGACAGACGCACCTGAACATCAGCAGAAGGTCAAACACTAAAATATCAGCAAGAAGATTCACACTGAAAAATAATAATATAAATATATATATATTTTCTTTTTATTAGTACATAAAAGTTTCTCAAGGCAATGTAAAAGTTATTTCCCCTCGTTCTCTATCTGTAACATCGAAATAAAATCACTACAGGTCTGACGGGTCAAGAAACAGAAGCCGTCAGATAATGTAAAGAAATTGTCCTTTAACAAGAAACAATCACCTTTAGTCCTCCATGTCTGACCCTGTGTCCAGTGCTCCCGGTGCTCCCGGTGCTCCCAGTGCTCCCAGTGCTCCCAGTGCTCCTAGTGCCTGTCCCTGGCAGCTGCCTGTAGTGGATGTGGCTGTAGCTGGGGGCCGCCTGGTCCTGTGGGTCCCCCTCTCCGTAGTCCAGGTAGGGCCGGCGGTTTGGGACATCGCCTCTGGGAGGGTGAGGCTGGTTCTCCCACAGCAGCTCCGCCTCAATGTCTGTGACGGGGTCCTCCTCCTCCAGTCTGGGGGGGTCAGGGAGGCGAGGAGGAGGAGTAGGAGGAGGAGGAGGAACTGGGAGTCGCTTCTCATCCTCCTCCACCCTCAGGTCGTCTGGATTGCACCGTCCTGATAGAGAGCAGAGAGAGTACTGTCTTTTTCTTGGCAAAACTACCACGAAAAACAAAAAGGTGCAAAATAAAAAGAAAACATCTGCAGACATCTGCAACCGAGAGCTCCGGTAATCCTCATCGGAAAGATCCCAAATATAGATTAACAAATGTGGAAAAGAACCAACAACAACCAACCTTTAAGGTAATATATACAAAATGTATTGCCACTAGATGTCGCACTAGAGCACCAGCATCTCAGACCAAAACAAATACACGCTACGGCCCACCAGACTCCATTTACAAAACCAGTAATATTACCTCATAGACCATAAAACACACTTCAAATTGTACATGTACAAAGAGTCTCTGTTAGTGTTTCCAACAATCACCAACTCTGGTTTGGTGGAAATAAATCCTTAATTCACAGACGTAGATGATAAAAACACTCACATCCACTAACCAAGACTCCACTAGATCTTTACATAGCAAACAGCTGTTTGCTGATATATTCATGTTTTAAATGTCATATACAACCTTTAATCAGATGACGATTAGAATTACAGACGGATGTTTTAGGTAAACTGTCTCTATACAAACAAGTTAAAATAGAATCTTTTACCTTCTCTGGGGTCGATGATCTCGACACTAGCTGAGGTCCTCTGTCCCAGGACGGCGTTTTTGGGGTTTTTCAGGGTGACTGTGAAGGTCTCGTGGTTTTCCTCCAGACCGTCGTCTATCAGGTAAATGTTCCAGGTTTTCACAGTGACTCCTAAACAGAAAAGACAGGATGGAAGAAAATCACCATCATACTGCTTTCTGTTCAGCAGCAATGCTTTCTGGGACTTGTAGTAGTTGTGGATGCACAGTTTCATACAGAGTGTCCCCCCTGAGAGTGTTTGTGTTAAATAAAGCAGAGTAGACCTGAACCGAGTCCAGTAGAGTCAGACCTGGGTCAAACTGGATGAGACCAGCTGTGCTGTGAG
Organism: Dicentrarchus labrax; assembly: GCF_905237075.1. NCBI lineage: Eukaryota > Metazoa > Chordata > Actinopteri > Moronidae > Dicentrarchus > Dicentrarchus labrax. The sequence continues at coordinate 1,196,652 of NW_026136718.1, read as the reverse complement.
TGAAATCTCTGTCGGGTTTGGCCGATCCTTCCTCCACCTGCACAAACAAGCACATTAAACACTGAGCTCTGGCTCTTCTGATGTCTGGGGACAGCGGTCACCGTCCTACCTGGATAGCAACGTATGCTGGGTCGGCGCTCTTCCCGCTGCGCTGGATCTGGATCTGAAGCATCCCTGCTGTCTCGCAGGTTCTGTAGCAGGTCGCAGAAAACTCCACCCGAGACCAGGACAGCTCCAGTCTGCAGGAGACACAGGGAGTCTGAATGTGTTTCTTTGGTAAAAAGTGACCTGGCTTTCTGCTATCTCTCAGACTTGGATTGCCTTTCTCTGACGTACTGTGAGTTGAGCTGCTCTCCTGCTCACACAGGATCTGGTATTCCAGATAAACAGTAAAATGTGTTTGTGAACAGATTTGAGGAGAGAAATAGTCAACAACAGAATCTGGATCCATATCTGATCAGCACTGTTTGACAGTTTGATCTGAGTTTGGTGCGTTGAGCTGGACGGACTCACTGAGAATGAGCTGTCAATCACAAGGTAGCCCCGCCCTAAAGCATACCCTGCTTTATGGTCTGTTTTACTCTAAATGGGACCATCATTTACTAAATGAACATCATGCTGTATGGAAGAAGACTGAAACTAGAGACTGAGACCAGAAACCCTTCAGGAAACTTTTTACTGAGCTCATAAATCAACTGAGAAGTCAACTCATTTCTCCATAAGACTGTATGGTATCGGTCTTCATTGCCCCCTGCTGGCTGTTACACAGAATACAGGTTTAAGACACTTCACAGACCTGAAAGCTCTGTCTATTAAATATACTGCCAATGTTTCATATTTGTCTTATCAGAGGTTTCCGACATGAACTGGACAAGATTGCTTCTCAGAGATCCACAGTTCTGGTCCCTTCTATAAACCTACATATAGGGCAGCGCTGTGTTTCCTGCCGGGTCGGTGAGGCGGAACTGGAAGCTGTCGGCCGTCACTTCCATGTCGGCCGGGAGGACGAACAGCACAGCGCGCTGGTCCACGTCCCGCTGGGTGAAACGACCTTTGATGTAAGCTCCTGCCAGGACGGGAAGGCAGAGGTTTAACCCAATGAACATACCGTATCCATCTATATCCATCTATCCACTGATATATTGATTACTGGAGACTGTTGCTGGACCCACCTGTGAGAGCGTTCTCCAGGTAGCCAAAGTGTGGCGGTCTGGTGATGGAGAACTCCAGCTCCTCTGTGGGGCTGTCGGGGTCGGAGGCCTGCAGGTGTTTGGAGGTGATGAAGATGCCGTAATGTCCGCCGCCCAGATCCACCACGGTGCTGGGACTCCAACTGGTGGTCAGACTGGGAGGTGTCCTGTCCACCCGCTCCACCTGAACACAGCAGGAGACTTTCATTGAAGGTTTTATATTTATATATACGACATTCACTGCCACTAGATGTGAGGCGCTGCAGCCCACCAGACTCCATTCACAAAACCAGTAATTTTACCTCGCAGAGAACAAAACGCTTCAGAAACTAAATAAAATACACCCAAAATGTCTCTGTTAGTTTTTCCAACAATCACCAACCATATATCCATATATAACCTTTAAAACATCTACTTTCACTGTGGGAAATCTCAGTGTACAAAGAGGAGAGAATAAATACATTTACTCCAGAACTGTTTGTTGATTCAGAAGTTCTGGTGCTTTAAACTTTTGGATGGATAAAGTTAATGGTTGCAAATAGAAATGCAGAATAAAGGCAGTAAAATCTGAATAATTTAAACACAAACAAGACAAAAACAATCCATAAAGAACCTCTAAGAGCCAGATAATGGCTCATATTCATTTAGGTTGACTGTTGTTGAGTACAAATCTTACTGAATATCCCTGAAATGTTTTCCAAGAAATGACTTCTAGTTATAAATTGCGTTTGTCAGTAACAATAATAATCAAAAATATTTTCATATATTTCAGTGAAATTTGTCTGCATTTGTCAGATATTCCTCTAATATTTCCCTTTTTTGATAACATTTCTTTCAATCATTTGAATGGAAGAGATTTTGACATACAGTCAGCAATACAGCCGTGAATAACAGTTAAAACAACAACAAACAACAACATAAACAGAAACAGGACAATATTTATAAGCACTGGTCAGGAAAGTGTAACAATAAAAGACAAACCCATAACTAAATAAATTAGTCACTATAATAATTGTAAATAAAGATGCCCAGACATACATCTGTTCATACAAACTCTACTAATAACTCTAATAAATACTAAAAGAAAATGAAATGTTGAAACAGAAACATAAAACAAACATATAAATATGTAAATATATTAAGTTTCAGGCGTTGTTGTTATTTAGATGAAAGAAGAGAGTTTAGAGTCAAACAGGTGCAGTTCTGTGTACTGGCCACTGGAGGTCGCTGCTGTTATAACCATTAAACCATCAAACTTTGGTTGAAACGTTCTCCCAGCTGTTTATATTGTTTATATTGTTTATATTGTTTCCCTTTCCTCCCACTGGTTCCTGTTTATTTACCTAGTTGTTTATCACAAGTGAAACAAATAAAAATAATCCTCATCCACAACTGTGGAATAAACAATAAGAGACACTTCTAAGTATCAATTACAGATTAATTATTATTTTTCATATTATATAGATACATTTTATTTCCATGTTAATTAATATTATCATTGTTAGTAATATTATTACTGCTTCTATTATTATTGTTGTTGTTGTTCTTTGTTTGTTTGTCAAACAAAACATGGCTAAGATATAAGAAATTTGCCCTGAAATCCATTTAAACTGCAGTATTATGTCACTATTTGGTTTGTTTGTTTATTTGTTTGTTGGCCTTGCAGCCCTTTGAGCAACACTCTGATATTTCTTTGTTCTTTATTTCCTGTCTTCCTTGTTTATTATATATGTTTATTGTGAGTTTGGTTCGGATTATTTACTGTGCGTGTTCACGGGCGCTGAGCTGCTGCAGGAGGGTCGTAGAAGACCTGGGGTAAAATATGGAGTTAAATAAAGCTTAATAAATATTATTTGTGCAGGAAAACAAACAAATTATTATACAACTACAATTCAACTTGGATCCTTTTTGGTTCCCCGTCATTACTGATAAAATCCTTTATTCAGATATTTGTTTGTTGACAATCCAGATTCATGTGAAAAAAAGTTATTTATGAAGCAAAAATGGCCCAAAAATAAAGAAAATGTGTTTTAATATCACAGAAAACTGAATGTTTATAAGTTTGGACATTGAAGATGTCACATTGGACGGATTTATTCTCACATTTTATGAACTAAAAGGAGATTAAATGATCTCAAATTGAAATATAACAATAGTCAGACAATCTCAGAAGGTCGATGCCAGTACACAAAAACTATATTTACAAACAAAAATTCATCCACTATAATTCATCCTTCTGTGGCTGAACTCAAACTGTAAAACCTTCAGACTCCAAACTGACTTTTAATGTAGTTTTCATCCCATTTTTAAACCGTTTTATGTGTTTGAAGACAGAAATAATGAATTCTCTTGTTTCTGAGATTTTAGTGACTTTTAAAAGCAGTTTGATGTGTGTGTGTGTGTGTGTGTGTGTGTGTGTGTGTGTGAAATATTCATGAAGCCTTTGACACACACACACACACAACACACAATGACCTCACACACAGATATACACTAAAATAATATTCATATACCGTATACCACACACACACACACACACACACACACACACACACACACACACACACACACACACACACACACAGAGTCTCTCAGAGGCTCAGGACAGTCGGTCCGGCCAGCGCGTTAGCCACCTGGCTGCCTCTGTGTGTGTGTGTGTGTGTGTGTGTGTGAGTGTGTGTGTCCAGGTAGCATGCGATGGGGAGGGGGTTGGCGAGGGGGTGGTGGGGGGTGGTGGGGGGTCGGTCTTGGCTCACCTGCTGCTCTCTGCTTCAAATATTTATCTGAGTACTTCAGTCGTCCACCTGAGAGTCGACAGCAGCTACACGAACACGACTGCAGCCGCTCAGTCACCATCTACATCTACTCGAGTTCTTCACTGTACTGTTCGTATATTATACATATAACTATATACAGTGTTTAATCTATATAACTATATACAGTGTTTAATCCATATAACTAT
>NW_026136718.1:1180000-1187500 GCF_905237075.1 Dicentrarchus labrax | reverse complement strand
GCAGTGTGTCTGTGTCTCTCCATCCTTCAGTCTCTCAGTCTTTGAGTCTTGGCTGTGATCTGACCACTGTTTGAGAGCCAGAGAGCCAGCCGGTCGGGGCAGCAGAGGTCTGGGTGACAAACCCGGGGTCTGCACACCCCTTCCTCCTCCTCCTCCTCCTCCTCCTCCTCCTCCTCCTCCCCCTTAAAACCCCCGTTGCTGCCAAATTGGCTGGAAAAGCAGATAAACACACTGCAGCAGAGAAAGCCTCTCCTCTCCTGACGCTGTTCCCTCTCGTCTCGGTGCCCAGTTTTTCTTTCGTCGGCCAAATGTTGTGTGTGATAGTTTTTCGGGGCGCGGTGCTGACAGAAATATCCTCGGCTCACAATGTGCAGGCTGATAATTTGCCATTTATTCTCCTGATGTGTGCAGAATTTCATGCTGTGCTGCAAAATAGCTTCACTTAACGGAGAGGGCCAAAGTCAAACAGCACAGCTGCTCCACATCAACACGGATGAGTTTGGTTCACACGTGCTGTCTGTATTAAAATACCAGGATTACGTTTTCGTTTCTAATTATACTTTTTTTCTGTTCTGGGCTGCAAATAACTATTATTTTCATTTTCAATCAATCTGGTGACATTTTCTCGATTAATCAATTAGTTGTTTGGTCCATAAAATGTTGTTCACAACCAAAATATGTTCAATTTGCTGTCATAAAGGACTAAAGAATCACAGTTGAGAAGCTGAAATCAGTGAATTTGACTTAAAAAATGACCCAAAACGATTAATTGATTATCAAAATAGTTAGCAATTAATGTAACAGTTGATGATTAATTGATTAATCCAATACATTCCAGCTCTATTTCTGTTACAGGTCCCAGTTTATGATATGATGTTACTGGACTGAGCCGAGCTGCTGCTAACGTTAGCTCAGCTTGTTTCTCTGATAACTTAAGATCCAGACGTCCGATGACTAAAATCCTTCATCCGGTTCAAATCTAGAGTTAAAAAGCACCAAGATCTAAACAGTGGATGGTAACAATGTGGCTTCAGACTGGATAAACAGTCAATGTATGACAGCCTCTGGCAGACAACTACAACGCTGACGCAGGCACAAAGGGGATATGACGCCATCGACAGGCGACCGGTGAAACGCAGCGTTACCTGAATAAAATGACTCACTGTTAGAAAAATTTGGGATAATGTAAGTCCAGTTCTGACCTGAAGGAGTCGCTCTCTGCGTGGTGGCCGTTGTCGTGGGTATAACACACTCGGTGCGCGGCCACGTCGAGCTGCGTGAAGGTGACCAGCGGGACTCCAGGTTGCTGGACGGCGTGGACAAGGCCGTGTTGAGGTGGCACAGACACCGTGTAGACCAGCTCCTCCGGATGGCTGGCTGAGTCCGACGCCAGGAGGATGTCGGTGTTCAGGACGACCCGCTGCCCCTCCGTCAGATGCACTGCCTTGCTCAGCAGCACCAAGTCACCTGGAGGCAGCCGGGAGGGAAAAACTCAAAACACTGGTGGGAGCATTTTATGCTGCTATCTTCTGCACAGTTCTGGGAATTATTCAAAAGAAATCTGGTAATTTTGGGTCACTCTGTTTGGGACTGTGGGGCTTGTGTGTTTTCTCTGAGCTCGCGCTTCACTTTTCTGTATCCAGAAGATTTTTTGACCTGCTGCAGTGAACAACTTCAGTTCAAAACACAAAAAAACACCAGTGAAAAGTACAAATGCTGTGTTACTGTGGTAGTTTTTCAGGGGTCTGTATCTTTCTGACAACTTTTTACTTTTAGTCTCTCCATTTTCAAAACATGTTCATTATTTATTTAGTTTGAATGCATTTGAGGGGAATTATTGATTATTATTTGATTTTTAGTCCCTCCAGAAAGTGCTTATGAAACAAGTAATGCAAATTCAACCAATCACTGTGAATCCTGCACAACTTTCCCACAATTTTCAATCACGTTTCCTGTTAGTTTCACCAATCATTGTGAAAAGTTGAGCCGTACATCACCAAACTAACTGCGATTTTATTCTCACTGGAACATGTAAAATTGTATGAAAAGAATTTGCAACATTCCTCACTGTGGTGAAATCCGGCATTTTATCTGTGCAACAATCCCCCCAAAAATCCTGTCGGGACTGACGTTTGCATCGTTGAACATCTTCCTTAACCTTAAAGCAATGCATATCACGCACGACAGACGAAACAGACCGGTGAGGAAGACTCGACCCTGTAGAGGTTTCAGTTAGCTTTACACAGAAACAGCCGGTAGAAACGTCCTTCAGAGAAACCAAGAGTACGCCTTCACTTTTATGCAAGTAAAGAATCAGGACTTCTACTTGAAAACTCTCCAATGTCTCTTTTCAACCAGATAAAATGCGGCTACAACATCAACGTGTCACAAAACACACATTTGTTTCATCACTTTGTCTAAAGTCATGTTGCACTGGTAGCATTTAAACTCATTCAATGTTTCATATAAAATGTCATAAATATTGAGCTATATAGGCTGTGTGCTGCCAACCAGAAGCTTCCAGGACACCGTAGTGGGAAAAGTTCTGCACAATAATGTAAAATAAGATATTGTTCCTACTGCTCTAATGCACATGTGCAAGTACTTACAGCTTCGACTGCTGGGACTTGACACTCTTCAGCTGCCAGAGAGTGATTTATGGCAAAAGGGCTTTAGGGAGTCAGAGTATATAGTTTAGATGTTTAGCATAAGAAGTCCTCATCAACAGGGAGATGTTGGCTGGGTTTTTAAATAATTACTGCAGCACTCTCTAATGGAAATTCAGGAGAGTAAAATGGATTTTATGAAGCATAGAGGATTGTGGCTTTCACTTTCTGTTGGTTTTGTAGATTACAGATATTATTTAATGGCATTTAATAACTATATTTTCAACACTTCCGCACTTCCACTATCCTGTAGAACACCAGTTCTACGGGATAGTTTATTTGGAAAAAGTGCCTGTGTGAAGGTCCCGTTAAAGCATCATTTGAGAATCTGCACTCAAAAAAGTGGACAAAAACTAGCGGGGTGAGTGGGCAACGGAGCCTGGTTCAGTCTGCAAGACTCTCTCCAGGACCAGCAGCAACAGGAGAGGCATTAAAAAGAAGAAGAGGAGCCAGTTTGTCGTCGTTAGTTAAAGCCAACTGTCGACTGATGCAGCGACTACTTGATCTTTAGTCGGGGGTTTCATATGAAAGTGATTTAAGTTGGCAACACAACTAAAACAAAACAACAAAAGGTCTAAGTGTCTCAGTTTTTGGTGCGTTGTTGGAGGAGGAGGAGGAGGAGGAGGAGGAGGAGGTGGTTGTGGAGGAGAACCCAGAGGAGACGAGCCAACGCCCCTCCACAGCTGCTCCACCTCCCCTCCGTTAATTATTCACCGGCTGAGGAGGTCGGCCGTTTCTCACCTCCGCTCCTCCAGGATCAGAGGGCCCGAAGCCAGAAGGGCCGAGGCCTCGTCGCCCCGTGTTCACCCGACTGGCAAAGCTGGCACGGTGAGCTGGAGGGAGGGGGGGTGCTCAATAATACATGAACCAGGACCGGCCACAGGGACCACAGAGGGACCACAGAGGGACCACAGAGTGTGTCTCCTTCTTATTGTTGTAACTTTATTGCTTTTGTTTTTGACCCTTTGTTGGTTGTCCAGTGTTTCATTTCCTGAGCCGTCTGAGCTAGTCAGGAAGGTAATATGATATCCGTAGGTATGTGCTATATTGTATATTGGTATTGTGTTTTCTATTGGTATTGGGTCCTCTACTGGCGGAGTCCACCATGTATAATCCTACACACTGGTTGTTTAAGTCAAGATGAGTGAGAAGAATGTTGTTTAGAGGAATGAAGCACATTTTCAGGCAATCATAGTTACAGGAGTTGTTCATAAAGGTATTTTTGTGGTGGTGGTGGTGGTGGTGGTGGTGGTGGGGGGATATACTACCGTAAAATTTTTAATCACAGCCTGTTCATTTGCTTCAATCACTGAACTCTCGCTGCCTTTATTGGGGACAGGCCTTTAATTCGTTGACTGTTGTACAGCACAGATAGAAATCCTCTAACTGCTGCTTCTCCTGAGGTTTGCTCTGCAAATTTGACAACCACCATGATACTGAACATAAATGTGGTTTTACGGCCGCTGAAGACAATATTCACAACTCAGATTAATGCTAATGAAACTCTCCAGCTCTAACTCTTTAGCCGCATACATCCCGTTTCTTTGTGTGATGAAGGGTTAGTGGCTCCAAACTTAGAGGACAATGTGAACTGAGCCCATAAAAGCACATACATTTCTGATTAGGGTGGTTAGAGAACAGTAAACGTGACCTCTTACCTCTCTGCACGGTGTGGACTGAGATGAAGAAGGTCTGAGGAGGACTCTCGTTGTCCAGGTCGCTGAGGGTGAAGCGGAAGCTGTCGTGACCTTTGAAGCCTGCGGCGTTGGCAGTGGCGGTGTGAGTGTACCACAGACGGTTCATCTCCACGTCTTCCTGAGTGAAGTTCTGAGCAGCCGACAGCTCAATCCAACCTGACTCTGTCTGCAGAGCAGTCACACCATCACAGAACCATTACAACACTGAGTAGAATAAAAGCAGCAGGAACGGTGTAACAGTAATGTTCAGACAATAAAACTGGTTGGAAACAAATTCAAAGTTTTACAAAAATGAATGAGAAGAAATTAAAAAATACAAATGTTTAACTTCTGCAAACACTCTTTAAAGAGAAACATCGACAACTTCACCTTCGTTAAAGGTCCACAGAGAAGAAACAAATGTCTGAACAGGTCAAAACAACTTTATTTATTGGTCTTCATCAGGGTCAGCTGTGAAGTTCTTAGTCTAACAATAAAGTAAATAAGTTCCTCCCGACATGAGCTCTCACCTTGAGCTGCAGTTTGCCGAATCGCGGCTCAGCGTTGAGGAAGTAGTACACCTGGTTTGTGGGGGTGTCCAGGTCCTCGGCCTCCAGAGTCACGCTGGAGATCACCCTGCGAGCACCAGAGTCCACCTCCAACCCGGCGTTCCTGGAAACGAATATATTATATATATAGATATATTATAATGTGTTCACTGTAAACTAAAAACAATTTGAGATTAGTTTTAGTGGATTTCACTTAAGTTTGTTGTACTCAGTTTTCCAAAAGAGTCCTTTTGTCCACAAGAAGCTCCATGAAAGAAAAACATCTCTATCAGATCATCAAATACATTTTCACCCAAAGATTTTAATTAGTTATTTGACGCTTTTTGCTACATTTTTGTTTTAAACTGTTTTTTTCAGCTTTATATCGGCTCCTTCAAACTTATCTGTTTTACTTTTAATCTGTTTTCAGCTTTATTGCTGAAACACTTATTACCAAAGACAGAAATAGTCTCCAGTCATCGGAAAAAGAAACGTGAGGTTTGGATAAAAGAACAGAGGACTTTGAGATGATTGGCCATATCCGGGATATTTTGGATATTTTGGCTTCAATTTTGTACAGTTGAGGAAATGGAGACGTAACGTCCATCTTTATATGTGTCAGTGATTGATACACATATATATTTATATACAGTATGTGTGTATGTACATTTATCCTTTAAATAATGTGAATCAGAGACAGTTTTATTAGAAGTTAAAAGTTAGTGTGAGAGCAGGTTTTTTCCAGCGGGATCGTGGAGATCTGTGGTTGGTGGTGGTATTCAGTGTGTAGAGGGGCGGTGAGTGCTGGTACGGGGGGGGGGGGGGTTAACATCAGAAACCGTCTGGCTGCTTCCTCACTCGTAACTAAAATCCACGCAGGACAGAAGCTGCCACGTCCATCCTGCAGGAACGCAAAAACAAGGAGGGCGGCATCTGCCAAGTCTCTGCGTTATTTCTGCCTCGGTGGCCTTTACAGTACCAGCTCAGTCTTTGCCAACGCACCCACGCACACTGACGACTGATCTGGGGACAGGGCACGGGGGTGAGGAGGGGTGAGGAGGAGGAGGGGGGGAGGGACAGCACTGGGAACCCAGTCAAGGATGCAAATTCCCAGTCACTCGTTCAAATGAAAATATTATGGGTGGGGGTGGTGGAGGGAGGTCACAGACTTTTCCTCCTGTAACCGCCCACTCAAGCAAAACGACCCGCCACATGTGCACACACAGCTCACCCCCCCCCCCGCGTTCACCCCCCTGACCTCGCCCCCTCCTGCAGCAGCACACATTCATAACTGCACTAAACTCCAATAAAAAGATTAATTAAAACATAAAACAAGACATTTTAAGAATATAATTAAATGTATCTTGTTTTAAGCAAATCACTAAACATCTTTAACTCCTCAGTCACAAACAAAAAGATGAGGCTCTTATTTTTTACCTAGTTTATATATATATTGTGTTAGATATTGTAATATAATAATTATTACTATTCTTTAACATCGTGTGAGCACCTGAGCACCCCCAGGAGATCAGTAAAGTATTTCTGATTCTGAAAAGATCTCGATTTAAAGGACCAGTGTGGAGGATTTAGTGGCATCTAGTGGTGAAGTTTTAGATTGCAACCAACTGAATACAGCTCAGCCTTCCAAGGCAGTAAGAGAAACTACAGTGTAATTATATATTTTTTAGAAATGAGCCATTCTGCATTATACTTTCGGTACTTTAAGTATATTTTATAGAAACATTTTGAATGCAGGACTTTTAACATCGTATTCCTACGTTTACTAAAGTAAACAACCTTAATACTTCTTCCATCCTACAAATGTGACTCTGCATGTTTTTACCATATTTAATATGTAAACAGTCAAATTAGGTTAAAAATAGTACATTAAATAAATTAATAATTCATCAATGTCAAAAAACTCTGACCTAAAAACCTTGCAGTCACATGTTTCCAGGAAAATCATATTAACAAGCTTTAAACACTAAATAATCCTCACATCAAAACCCCACATCTGTGTGTGTGTGTGTGTGTGTGTGTGTGTGTGTGTGTGTGTGTGTGTGTGTGTGTGTGTGTGTGTGTGTGTGTGTTTCTGTTTGTGTGTGTGTGTGTGTGCGTGTGTGCGTGTGTGTGTGTGTGTGTGTGTGTGTGTGTGTGTGTGTGTGTGTGTGTGTGTACTTGAGCAGTCGGGGTTTCTCGTCGTTGACCGGCAGCACGGTGACCTGAGCCGTCCCCTGGACTGTGTGGACGCCATCTGTCAGCCGCAGAGACACGGCGTCCTTCAGGGTTTCTGTGTCGTCGTGCATGTACACGATCTTCATGCCTGCAGAGGAAGAGGAGGAAGAGGAGGAGGGAGGAAGAGGGAGGAAGAGGAGAGCAGGTGAAAGGGAGGGCAGTGGTGGAGATGCAGTATAATTAGGTATAAATGCAAGACTCTCTTTACTTTCACATTTATTATTTTATTTAATCTTTTATCTGGAATTTCCTCATTAAACAGTCTATAAACTCTAGAGCTATGTTCTATATGTAGTTGATTCAATCAATAATCTATAATCAATGGCGCCATATCCCCTTTGTGCCTGCGTCAGCGTTGTGGTTGTCTGCCAGAAG